>NC_141012.1:55774962-55832603 GCF_052327205.1 Somniosus microcephalus | reverse complement strand
CCCGATGGGCCCCTGCGAAGGAAGAAGGTAAGCTCTCCCACCCCTTCACTCTTTCCCTCCCTCCCCCGTCTCTCCCCTGCTTTACTCTCCCTCCCCTCTCCTCACGCTCTCCCTCCCTCCCCCTCTCTCTCCCTCCCCGTCTCTCCGCTTTACTCTCTCCCTCCCTCCCCTCTCCCTGCCCTCCCCCCACCCTCCCTCGCTCCCGCACCCTCTCGCTCCCCCACCCTCCCTCGCTCCCCCACCCTCTCGCTCCCCCCCCCACCCTCCCTCGCTCCCCCACCCCTCTCTCCCCTCCCCCCACCCTCTCTCCCCTCCCCCCACCCTCTC
The DNA here is from genome assembly GCF_052327205.1 of Somniosus microcephalus. Taxonomy (NCBI): domain Eukaryota; kingdom Metazoa; phylum Chordata; class Chondrichthyes; order Squaliformes; family Somniosidae; genus Somniosus; species Somniosus microcephalus. The sequence continues at coordinate 55,832,276 of NC_141012.1, read as the reverse complement.
TCCCCTCCCCCCACTCTCCCTCTCTCTCTCCTCCCCCTCCCTCTCTCTCTCCTCCCCTCCCCCTCCCTCTCTCTCCTCCCCCACCCTCTCTCTCTCTCCTCCTCTCCCCCTCTCTCTCTCCTCCCCACCCTCACTCTCCTCCCCCACACCCTCTCTCCTCCCCTGCCCCACCCTCTCTCCCCTCCCCCACCCTCCCCCCCCCACCCTCCCTCTCTCCTCCCCACCCCTCCCTCTCCCCTCCCTCCCTCCCTCTCTCTCTCCTCCCCCTCCCCTCCCTCCCTCTCTCTCCTCCTCCCCCACCCTCCCTCTCTCTCTCCTCCCCCACCCTCCCTCTCTCTCTCCTCCCCCCACCCTCCCTCTCCCCTCCCCACCCTCCCTCTCCCCTCCCCCTCTCCCCTCCCCCACCCTCCCTCCCCACCCCCTCTCTCCTCCCCCACCCGCGCGATTTCCCGAGGCTCTCTCCCCCCCCCCACGATTTCCCGAGGCTCTTGCCCCCCCCGCGATTTCCCGAGGCTCTTCCCCCCCCCCCGCGATTTCCGAGGCTCTTCCCCCCCCCCCGCGATTTCCCGAGGCTCTTCCCCCCCCCCGCGATTTCCCGAGGCTCTTCCCCCCCCCGCGATTTCCCCGAGGCTCTTCCCCCCCCCCCGCGATTTCCCGAGGCTCTTCCCCCCCCCCCGCGATTTCCCGAGGCTCTTTCCCCCCCCCCCCCCCGCGATTTCCCGAGGCTCTTCCCCCCCCCCGCGATTTCCCGAGGCTCTTCCCCCCCCCCCGCGATTTCCCGAGGCTCTTCCCCCCCCCCGCGATTTCCCGAGGCTCTTTCCCCCCCCCCCCCCGCGATTTCCCGAGGCTCTTTCCCCCCCCCCCCCGCGATTTCCCGAGGCTCTTTCCCCCCCCCCCCCGCGATTTCCGAGGCTCTTTCCCCCCCCCCCCCGCGATTTCCCGAGGCTCTTCCCCCCCCCCCCCGCGATTTCCCGAGGCTCTCTCCCCCCCCCCCGCGATTTCCCGAGGCTCTTCCCCCCCCCCCCGCGATTTCCCGAGGCTCTTCCCCCCCCCCCGCGATTTCCCGAGGCTCTTTCCCCCCCCCCCGCGATTTCCCGAGGCTCTTTCCCCCCCCCCCCGCGATTTCCCGAGGCTCTTTCCCCCCCCCCCCCGCGATTTCCGAGGCTCTTCCCCCCCCCCCCGCGATTTCCCGAGGCTCTTCCCCCCCCCCCGCGATTTCCCGAGGCTCTTTCCCCCCCCCCCCCCCGCGATTTCCCGAGGCTCTTTCCCCCCCCCCCCCGCGATTTCCCGAGGCTCTTTCCCCCCCCCCCCGCGATTTCCCGAGGCTCTTTCCCCCCCCCCCCCCGCGATTTCCGAGGCTCTTTCCCCCCCCCCCCGCGATTTCCCGAGGCTCTTTCCCCCCCCCCCGCGATTTCCCGAGGCTCTTTCCCCCCCCCCCGCGATTTCCCGAGGCTCTTTCCCCCCCCCCCCCGCGATTTCCCGAGGCTCTTTCCCCCCCCCCCCGCGATTTCCCGAGGCTCTTTCCCCCCCCCCCCCGCGATTTCCCGAGGCTCTTTCCCCCCCCCCCCCGCGATTTCCCGAGGCTCTTTCCCCCCCCCCCCCCGCGATTTCCCGAGGCTCTTTCCCCCCCCCCGCGATTTCCCGAGGCTCTTTCCCCCCCCCCCCCGCGATTTCCCGAGGCTCTTTCCCCCCCCCCGCGATTTCCCGAGGCTCTTTCCCCCCCCCCCCCCGCGATTTCCCGAGGCTCTTTCCCCCCCCCTCCCGCTTCCCCCCCCCCCCGCGATTTCCCGAGGCTCTTTCCCCCCCCCCCCGCGATTTCCCGAGGCTCTTTCCCCCCCCCCCCCCCCGCGATTTCCCGAGGCTCTTTCCCCCCCCCCCCCCGCGATTTCCCGAGGCTCTTTCCCCCCCCCCCCCCGCGATTTCCCGCGATTCCGAGGCTCTTTCCCCCCCACGCGATTTCCCGAGGCTCTTTCCCCCCCCCCGCGATTTCCCGAGGCTCTTTCCCCCCCCCCGCGATTTCCCGAGGCTCTTTCCCCCCCCCCCCCCGCGATTTCCCGAGGCTCTTTCCCCCCCCCCCCGCGATTTCCCGAGGCTCTTTCCCCCCCCCCCCCCGCGATTTCCCGAGGCTCTTTCCCCCCCCCCCCCCGCGATTTCCCGAGGCTCTTTCCCCCCCCCCGCGATTTCCCGAGGCTCTTTCCCCCCCCCGCGATTTCCCGAGGCTCTTTCCCCCCCCCCCCCCCCCGCGATTTCCCGAGGCTCTTTCCCCCCCCCCCCCCCGCGATTTCCCGAGGCTCTTTCCCCCCCCCCCGCGATTTCCCGAGGCTCTTTCCCCCCCCCCCCGATTTCCCGAGGCTCTTTCCCCCCCCCCCCCCGATTTCCCGAGGCTCTTTCCCCCCCCCCCCCGCGATTTCCCGAGGCTCTTTCCCCCCCCCCCGCGATTTCCCGAGGCTCTTTCCCCCCCCCCCGCGATTTCCCGAGGCTCTTTCCCCCCCCCCCGCGATTTCCCGAGGCTCTTTCCCCCCCCCCCCGCGATTTCCCGAGGCTCTTCCCCCCCCCCCCGCGATTTCCCGAGGCTCTTCCCCCCCCCCCGCGATTTCCCGAGGCTCTTCCCCCCCCCGCGATTTCCCGAGGCTCTTCCCCCCCCCCCGCGATTTCCCGAGGCTCTTCCCCCCCCCCCCGCGATTTCCCGAGGCTCTTCCCCCCCCCCGCGATTTCCCGAGGCTCTTCCCCCCCCCCCGCGATTTCCCGAGGCTCTTCCCCCCCCCCGCGATTTCCCGAGGCTCTTCCCCCCCCCCCCCGCGATTTCCCGAGGCTCTTCCCCCCCCCCCCCGCGATTTCCCGAGGCTCTTCCCCCCCCCCCCCGCGATTTCCCGAGGCTCTTCCCCCCCCCCCCGCGATTTCCCGAGGCTCTTCCCCCCCCCCCGCGATTTCCCGAGGCTCTTCCCCCCCCCCCGCGATTTCCCGAGGCTCTTCCCCCCCCCCCGCGATTTCCCGAGGCTCTTCCCCCCCCCGCGATTTCCCGAGGCTCTTCCCCCCCCCCCGCGATTTCCCGAGGCTCTCCCCCCCCGCGCGATTTCCCGAGGCTCTCCCCCCCCCCGCGATTTCCCGAGGCTCTCCCCCCCCCGCGATTTCCCGAGGCTCTCCCCCCCCCCCGCGATTTCCCGAGGCTCTCCCCCCCCCCCGCGATTTCCCGAGGCTCTCCCCCCCCCCCGCGATTTCCCGAGGCTCTCCCCCCCCCCCGATTTCCCGAGGCTCTCCCCCCCCCCGATTTCCCGAGGCTCTCCCCCCCCCCAGCGATTTCCCGAGGCTCTCCCCCCCCCCCGCGATTTCCCGAGGCTCTCCCCCCCCCCCCGATTTCCCGAGGCTCTCCCCCCCCGATTTCCCGAGGCTCTCCCCCCCCCCCGCGATTTCCCGAGGCTCTCCCCCCCCCGCGATTTCCCGAGGCTCTCTCTCCCCACCCCGCCCCCCGCGATTTCCCGAGGCTCTCTCCCCCGCCCCCCGCGATTTCCCGAGGCTCGCACCCCCCCGCGATTTCCCGAGGCTCTCCCCCCCCCGCGATTTCCCGAGGCTCTCTCTCCCCCCCCCGCCCCCCGCGATTTCCCGAGGCTCGCACCCCCCCGCGATCTCACGAGGCTGTGTGCTGGCGTCACGGAGGCCGTGCGCATGCGTGCCGGCGTCAAGGCGGCTGCGCAACGGCCGTGCGCATGCGTGGTTGCCGTTTTAAAAAAAAGCCAGAGCGTGCTCTCGCGGGCGGGCGGCGCATGCGCGGTCAGTGCCAGCGGCGCGAGGCGGCCCGCGGGGAGTAGGCAGGGAAACCCCGCGGGCTGGCGGCCGTTAGAGCGGCTCACTTCGGGCCCCGACACCGTCAAACCTGAGAGGGGGAAGTAGAGAGAGACAGAGAGGGAAGAGGAGAAGGAGAGAGAGGGAAGAGGAGAAGGAGAGAGAGGGAAGAGAGAGAGATAGAGAAATTTTTGGAGCTTCAGGCCTGGAGACCAGCACCGAGTCCCCCCTGCGCGAGGGTGAGGAGGGGGGGGGGTTGCTAAACACAATATAAAACTGAAATAAATTGTTAATTAATTCCCTAACACATAATTCAGATATTTACCTTAGTTCCCTAACACACAGAAAGTGTGGGGGAAAAAATTGTGGAAAATCAAGATGGCGGCCACTCACCTCGGTTCAGAAGGATAAGGCCCGCCCACACATTGGTCGACCGGTCAGGTCACCGAAGCGTAGGATTGGTCAATCGTCGAGTCACTCGACACTCAACTGTAGGAAGACCTCGATGTCACACGGTCGCTAATGAGATGCTAATGAGCGGAACGCTGAACGTTTTTGGGATACCGCGTGCGGGATTTTTGTCCGGCCGAAACGTAAATACGCCGATGACCGGTCCGGAATCGCAAGCTTTCTTTTGAGGTGACGCGCGCGTCGGTACGCTCTGTAACTTCCAAACGTATCGAGACCAGGCGGACAAACAGACAGACAGACAGACAGAAGAGCCGCTTTATATATATAGATACACTGTGTGATGCGATTATACCAAGTCCTCATGTCGAGTCCATCTGTCCTGATTTTCAAGGAGCCATAACCACTTTATTTTCGTCAATTTAAATGAGTGGACAGAAGAATTTTCTACAAACTCATCAATCCTTCTACAAGAAATATCATGAACATCATTTTCATTCTCAACAACGTTATGCTCACTAGCTAATATCGACATATGCAAAACGACTTTAATTATAACATTGACCATTTCTCTCCTGTTCCTCCCTGAGGACGATAGCTCACAATGGGCTCTACTTCCATGGCCACTGATACCTGTCCCACCTGGGCATATCTCAATGTGAGGCCACAAGTGAGAGTCGGCAGGACAAGCGACCTCGGGGGTAGCATTCTAGAGCTCGATCCTGTCCTAATCCCGCAACCCTCCCATTGAAGCCCATCCCATTAGTGTTCTAACTCCCCCATCTCTCTAGTTTCCTAACTCCTCCATCCCTCTAGTTTCCTAACTCTCCCATCGCTCTAGTTTCCTAACTCTCCCATCGCTCTAGTTTCCTAACTCTCCCATCGCTCTAGTTTCCTAACTCTCCCATTGCTCTAGTTTCCTAACTCTCCCATCTCTCTAGTTTCCTAACTCTCCCATCGCTCTAGTTTCCTAACTCTCCCATCGCTCTAGTTTCCTAACTCTCCCATCGCTCTAGTTTCCTAACTTTCCCATCGCTCTAGTTTCCTAACTCTCCCATCGCTCTAGTTTCCTAACTCTCCCATCGCTCTAGTTTCCTAACTCCCCCATCGCTCTAGTTTCCTAACTCTCCCATCGCTCTAGTTTCCTAACTCTCCCATCGCTCTAGTTTCCTAACTCTCCCATCTCTCTAGTTTCCTAACTCCCCCATCGCTCTAGTTTCCTAACTCTCCCATCGCTCTAGTTTCCTAACTCCCCCATCGCTCTAGTTTCCTAACTCTCCCATCGCTCTAGTTTCCTAACTCTCCCATCGCTCTAGTTTCCTAACTCTCCCATCGCTCTAGTTTCCTAACTCTCCCATCGCTCTAGTTTCCTAACTCTCCCATCGCTCTAGTTTCCTAACTCCCCCATCGCTCTAGTTTCCTAACTCTCCCATCGCTCTAGTTTCCTAACTCTCCCATCGCTCTAGTTTCCTAACTCTCCCATCTCTCTAGTTTCCTAACTCCCCCATCGCTCTAGTTTCCTAACTCTCCCATCGCTCTAGTTTCCTAACTCCCCCATCGCTCTAGTTTCCTAACTCTCCCATCGCTCTAGTTTCCTAACTCTCCCATCGCTCTAGTTTCCTAACTCTCCCATCGCTCTAGTTTCCTAACTCTCCCATCGCTCTAGTTTCCTAACTCTCCCATCGCTCTAGTTTCCTAACTCTCCCATCGCTCTAGTTTCCTAACTCTCCCATCGCTCTAGTTTCCTAACTCCCCCATCTCTCTAGTTTCCTAACTCTCCCATCTCTGTAGAGCCCTAACTCTCCCATCGCTCTAGTTTCCTAACTCTCCCATCGCTCTAGTTTCCTAACTCTCCCATCTCTCTAGTTTCCTAACTCTCCCATCTCTCTAGTTTCCTAACTCTCCCATCGCTCTAGTTTCCTAACTCTCCCATCGCTCTAGTTTCCTAACTCTCCCATCGCTCTAGTTTCCTAACTCTCCCATCGCTCTAGTTTCCTAACTCTCCCATCGCTCTAGTTTCCTAACTCTCCCATCGCTCGAGTGTCCTAACTCTCCCATCGCTCTAGTTTCCTAACTCTCCCATCGCTCTAGTTTCCTAACTCTCCCATCGCTCTAGAGTTCTAACTTTCCCATCTCTCTCGTTTCCTAACTCTCCCATCGCTCTAGTTTCCTAACTCTCCCACCGCTCTAGTGTCCTAACTCTCCCATCTCTCTAGTTTCCTAACTCTCCCATCGCTCTAGAGTTCTAACTCTCCCATCTCTCTAGTTTCCTAACTCTCCCATCTCTCTAGTTTCCTAACTCCTCCATCACTCTAGTTTCCTAACTCCCCCATCGCTCTGGTTTCCTAACTCTCCCATCTCTCTAGTTTCCAAACTCTCCCATCGCTCTAGAGTTCTAACTCTCCCATCTCTTTCATGCCCTAACATGTCCTTGATAGCTCCCAGCTGCAGTTTGCTATTTCCCCTCTAGTGCACACACTTTAACTCTCGCCTTCCAGGCAGAATCAGCTAAGTAATAATTAAGCTCTGATGATTGATGGTTTGCTATTTTTGAGACACACGCTGTGTGATCAAGCTTTGACTTTAACCCCCAACTTACTCTGCTCACCACCCAAACAGCAGGGAGCCAAGCAGGAGACGCCAGTGAGGCAAGAAAGCAGGGAACTAATTTCTCACTCACAGCTTCACTCATTGAGCAAAGGAAGGGAATTCTGGCAAACTGAGTAATATCGAGCAGAGGAACAGACACTCACTGGCTTTGAGGCTCCCTGCAGCAGCTGAACACAGGAGCACAGACAGGATCACAAGAGGCAACATCATGACGAGGTTGGGCTGTCCTGAGAATGGCCCCAATCCTCTGGCATCATTCTTTAATTCACATAGCTGACCAATCACATTGCAGCTTGGAACCACTGGGGCAGTGCCAGGCTGGGATATCTCCTGGGAATTCACCCAACACTGCCCCGTGTAATATCCCAGAAATTAACATAAAGTCACTGGCATCTAAACTCACCTTTCTGTAAATTTGTAAAAATTGGGAAAAGCTCCTGGGGGTTAGAAAGTGACTGAGCCAAATATTATTATCTATATATATAAATAAGTATGTCTCTCTGTCTGTCTCTCTGTCTGTCTGGCTATACAATCAAAAGTTATAGAGCGTACCTACACATATGTTATATCAAAAGAAAGCTTATCATTAGGGGACTCTCATAGGCATATTTACTTTTTCGTCACACAAAAATTGTTAGGACAGTATACAAAAAAGTTTCAAAAATCCTACCTGTCATTAGCGTTGACTGACGTGCTGCTTGACCAATCCTACAGTTCACTCACCTGATGGTTGACCAATCAGTGCATCACGGGCGGGTCCTAATCCTCCAGTCCCCCTAAACTTCGCCGCCATTTTTTCCATCCCCACAGGGACAGCAGCACCAAAAGAAACCCCCACATTGCGGCTCCTGATCCCGCTCCCACCCCGCCGGAGCGGCAGGTAAGTTGGGCTCACTCGGGCCGTGCCTCGCAACCGCTCGGCCCGACACACACAGCGGTCCGGGGAGCAGCAGTGGCCGGCCGTCAGCCGCGCCATCTGCGGGGGAGCTCAGCTCGGCTCCATCTCAGCCCGACAGCCCGGCCGCACCTCAACCGCTGGGCCCCGCACGGCCGCTATCACAACGGCACCGGGCCTCAGGTGCTAGGCAGGGAGAGGGGAGGGAGGGAGAGGACAGCACAGGGAGATGAGGAGAGGGAGAGAGAGGGGGGACAGACAGGGGCAGGGAGACCGCGCGGCCCAAAATTGCCCTAGCAACGCCGGGCACCACTGCTAGTTTAAAGATAAAGGAAGAGATGAGCCTGGAAATGATGGAGTGCGGATTAAACTTGTCTTCTTGGGAGACCTTTGGTTTGAGAGATTCAATGGATTTGAGCTATGCTGGGGAAAGTCTGGGGGAGAATGTCTGGGGGTAAAGCCTGCAGAGAGAAAGTCTGGGGGAATGTCTGGGCGGGACATGGCCTTTCTTTGATTGATGTTCGGGTTGTGGGCAACACTTGACGTTCCAAGGTCGCATGTGTTGCCCATCCCTACGTGCCCTGGTGCCACAGAGCCAACCATTTACACAAACTGTGCCAGTCGTGGCTCAGTGGGCAGCACTCTCGCCTCTGAGTCATAAGGTCATGGGTTCAAGTCCCACTCCAGAGACTTGAGCACAAAGTCCAGGTTGACAATCCAGTGCAGTGCTGAGGGAGCGCTGCACGGTCGGAGGGTCAGTACTGAGGGAGCGCTGCACGGTCAGAGGGTCAGTACTGAGGGAGCGCTGCACGGTCGGAGGGGCAGTACTGAGGGAGCGCTGCACTGTCGGAGGGTCAGTACTGAGGGAGCGCTGCACGGTCGGAGGGGCAGTACTGAGGGAGCGCTGCACTGTCGGAGGGGCAGTACTGAGGGAGCGCTGCACTGTCGGAGGGGCAGTACTGAGGGAGTGCTGCACTGTCAGAGGGGCAGTACTGAGGGAGCGCTGCACTGTCGGGGGGGCAGTACTGAGGGAGCGCTGCACGGTCGGAGGGTCAGTACTGAGGGAGCGCTGCACGGTCGGAGGGTCAGTACTGAGGGAGCGCTGCACTGTCGGAGGGTCAGTACTGAGGGAGTGCTGCATTGTCGGAGGGTCAGTACTGAGGGAGCGCTGCACTGTCAGAGGGTCAGTACTGAGGGAGCGCTGCACGGTCGGAGGGTCAGTACTGAGGGAGCGCTGCACGGTCGGAGGGTCATTACTGAGGGAGCGCTGCACTGTCGGAGGGTCAGTACTGAGGGAGCGCTGCACGGTCGGAGGGTCAGTACTGAGGGAGAGCTGCACTGTCGGAGGGGCAGTACTGAGGGAGCGCTGCACTGTCGGAGGGTCAGTACTGAGGGAGCGCTGCACTGTCGGAGGGGCAGTACTGAGGGAGCGCTGCACGGCCGGAGGGTCAGTACTGAGGGAGCGCCGCACTGTCAGAGGGGCAGTACTGAGGGAGCGCTGCACGGCCGGAGGGTCAGTACTGAGGGAGCGCCGCACTGTCAGAGGGGCAGTACTGAGGGAGTGCTGCACTGTCAGAGGGGCAGTACTGAGGGAGTGCTGCACTGTCAGGGGGGCAGTACTGAGGGAGTGCTGCATTGTCGGAGGGTCAGTACTGAGGGAGTTCTGCACTGTTGGAGGTACAGTACTGAGGGAGCGCTGCTCTGTCGGATGGGCAGTACTGAGGGAGTTCTGCACTGTCAGAGGAGCCAACATTTCAGATGAGACATTAAAACTGCTCTCTCAGGAGTTCTACTCGGTATCATGGCCAATAATAATCCTTCGACCAACATCACCAAAACAGTTTATCTGGTCATTATTGCATTACTGTTTGTGGAATCTTGCTATGCACAAATTGGCTGCCGTGTTTCCCACATTACAACAGTGACTACACTTGAAAAGTACTTCATTGGCTGTAAAGCTCTTTGGGACGTCCTGAGGTAGTGAAAGATGTAGAAATTCAAATTCTTTCTTTCACACATCATTACTAATGTCACATACTCTGATGTCAATTCATAATAGTTGAACACCAGACTCCCCCATCGTAACTTTGATAAGAGACCAGTGGACCCCCCGAGGGAAGTGGCGGTGAGCTGACTGGGCCGGTCCCTGCTGTGTCTGGGGCAGCGAGCTGAGTGGGCTGGGTCCCTGCTGTGTCTGGGGCGTCGTGGCTGCCCCTGGCCAGGCAAGTCGGGGCTGAGGGAGGAGCCAGGGACAAGGAGCCCCTGAACTGGGAGCTCCCACTCCGGAGACTGCACTGATGTATCATTGGTGTGGTTGCTGATAGGTCGAGTGAGCGGGGATGTAACAGCCTCACCAGGGAGCATGTGGACCCCACCAGTAGGGTCCAGGCTGGGTAAGAGGCCTGCTCCCTTGAACACTTAGGGGTTATTTTGGTGAAAGGGTGTGAACAGGAATAAAATGGGTGTTGTGCTAATAAGACAGGCTTGTTTGAAAGTTAGATTTCAGCAGAAATTTTGGGTCTAATTGTTGATTACCATAATTTGAACTGTGGGGCTCTAAGTCAAGCACCTACAGGCCCTGAATAGAAGCAGCTTTCGTGGAGCAGTGCATGTGGGCTTGGCCTTGTCCTCTCAGGCTGCCCAGGCCATGTGAACTCAGTGGCCATCGTGTAGTTGCAGGGTCTACGCTGCTGAGCCACATTAATCGCTCTACATTGGCTTAACGCTGGAAATGAATGGGGTCAGTGACCTGTTAATGATGTGATTCATGGCCTTCACCTGACTGGACGCTCACAAAGAACTGCTGAAGCTGTGGAGCCTCATCCCAGCCCTCTGGAAATTGTTCTCCTGTGGCAGAGCCACTGAGGGACTCTGAACAACTGTACATAATTCCCTTTAATGATGTGTTAGCTACAGACTAAATCTGTACCATTGTATGTACTGTTTGCATGTACAGTGCGTGGTCCCTTTAAGAGCACGGGCAAACGCGATGATGTCATGCCACTAATCACGTGATCACCCAAACGTGGGAAAAACATGATGACATCATGACGCCATCCACGGGACCACCCTGGCAGTCCTCATGGAGCCTCCGACCTGTTAAGACCTGTATTCATAGTTCTCTTGCATCAATCTGTTTAAACTCGTTAGTTTGACATTAAAAACCTTTTTGATTGATTGCCTGCGTCGAACTCAACCTCTAGATAGGAATTTGACCATTCCTACATTGGTGACCCCGACTTTTGTGAACGGATTTCGCAAAAGGAACACAGCATGGAGGCAAATGCCATTTCGTTGAAGCTGCCGCAGTTCTGGGAGCAACAAGCGACCTCGTGGTTCATCCAAGTTGGAGCCCAGTTCACCCTGAGAGGCATCGTTGAGGATCAGACCCGATACTTATACGTGGTCTCCGCGCTCGTCGGCTCTACCGCCTCGCGGATCGTCAGTCTTCTCGAGAACCCCCCAACAGATCGCAAGTATGAGACCCTCAAGGCACGGTTGCTACAGGTGTTCGGGCTCACAAAATCAGAGCGCGCACGTCGGCTGCTCGCTATGCCCGGGATCGGGGACTCCAAACCTTCCGAGCTGATGAGCCAAATGCTCACACTCCTCAGCTCCGAACCGGAATGCTTTCTCTTCAGTGAGTTATTCCTCAGCCAATTACCGGAGCAAGTGCAAGCGGCCTTGACGAGATCCGAGGTCGAAGACTGCGCAGCGCTCGCTGCCGAGGCAGACAAAATATTCGCAGTTATGCAACAGTACTGCGCTGCCACGAGGCGCCCATCCCCCACAGATGCCGGCCCAGCTCCTCAGCCCGCAGGGCTGTGCTTCTACCACGCGCAGTTTGGCGCGAAGGCGAGATGTTGTTGCCCTCCCTGCAGCTTCTCTCAAAAAACAAAAAAACAACAACTCCGTCCAATGAAGAATGGGTCTAACAGGTGCCCCGCGGCCGTGATGGCAATCGGCAATGCAGGCAAGCTGCTCTTCATCACAGATACCCTCTCCAGTCGTCGGTTCCTGTGTGACACCGGAGCGCAGTGCAGCATTCTACCTGCGTCAGCTCTTGATGTACAGGCTGGGAGGCATGGCCTCCCCCTCGAAGTGGCTAACGGTGGAGCTATTCAGACCTTCGGCAGACGGCGGGTCCAGGTGTGCTTCGGTGGCCAGCGGTTTTTCTGGGAATTCGTTACGGCCAAGGTTTCGCAAGCCATTCTTGGTGTAGATTTCCTGTGCGCCAACGGCCTCCTGGTCGATGTAAGGAACCGGTGGCTGATCACTCTATCCCTTCCCACCGTAGTAACACCATGTCGCGCACCGTCCCCTGCGCTTTCCCGACTCTGAATGAGTTCGCTCGCCTGCTAGGCAAATTTCCAGACCTGACCAGGCCCACGTTCTCCTGCACGGCCACGAAACATGGTGTGGAACACCACATCACCGCCACCGGCCCCCCGGTCCACGCGTGGGCCCGGCGCCTCGAACCTGGCAAGCTAGCGGTCGCGAAGGCGGAGTTCGCAATAATGGAACGCTTAGGGATTATTCGCAGGTCGAATAGCCCCTGGTCTTTGCCTCTTCACATCGTTCCGAAACCTGGCGGCGGATGGCGGCCCTGCGGCGACTATCAGCGACTAAACGACGGCACCACTCCTGATCAATACCCGATCCCCCACATTCAGGATTTCTCTGCCCATTTGGCAGGAAACACCGTGTTTTCCAAGGTTGACCTTGTCCGAGGCTACCACCAGGTCCCGGTGCACCCGCAAGACGTCCCGAAGACCGCAATCATCACCCCTTTCGGTCTCTTCGAATTTTTAAGGATGCCGTTTGGGTTCAAGAACGCCGCCCAGGCTTTCCAGCGCCTCATGGACTCCATGCTGCGGGACCTCAAGTTCCTTTTCGTCTACTTAGATGATATCCTCATTGCCAGTCCTAATAAGGAGGAACACATCTCTTATCTACGCACCCTCTTTCGACTCCTCAGCCAACACAGCCTGATTATCAACCCAGCCAAGTGTCAGTTTGGTCTCCACCAAATTGATTTCCTGGGACATCGCATTACCTCAGAGGGAGCGGTTCCTTTGCAAGCGAAGGTAGAGGCGGTGACATCCTTTCCACGCCCGCAGAACATAAAGGCCCTGCAGGAGTTCCTCGGGATGGTAAACTTTTACCACCGTTTCGTGCCTAAGGCAGCACTGCTCATGCAGCCCCTGTATGAGGCCCTCAAGGGCAAGTCTGGCAAGGATCCAGTGGGCTGGACGGTTGACATGGACTGGGCATTCACCGACACCAAGAGCGCCTTAGCCAACGCGACCATGCTGGCGCACCCGCTACCAGGAGCCACCATCACCCTCACCACCGACGCATCAGATTACACAGTCGGCGCCGTTCAGGAGCAGTGGGTGAACGGGACATAGCAGCCGTTGGCATTCTTCAGCCGTCAACTGCGGCGTAACGAGCGGGCGTACAGTACTTTCGACAGGGAGTTACTAGCCCTTTTTCTGGCCATCCGCCATTTCCGGTTCTTGTTAGAAGGACATCATTTCACCGCTTTCGTCGACCATAAGCCACTGACTTTTGCCATGGCCAAGACTGCCGAACCGTGGTCATCTCGACAACAACGTCAGCTGACATACATCTCTGAATTTACCACAGATATTCAGCACGTGGCCGGTAAAGACAACCTGGTGGCAGATTGCCTCTCCCGCGCAACCGTGCATGTGGTCCAGCTGGGCATCGACTACGCCCTCATGGCAGCAGACCAAGTCTCAGACCCAGAAGTGCAGGCTTACCGCACCAACACCACTAGCCTCCAGTTGGCCGACGTCAGGTTCCATTCGGCTGGTACCATGTTGCTGTGTGACGTCTCCGTTCGGGACCCTCGCCCTATTGTGCCGGTCGCCTGGTGCTGCAAGGTGTTTGACGCCATACATGAGTTGTCACACCCAGGAATGAAGGCTTCTCAGAAGCTAATTTCATCTAAGTTCGTTTGGTGGGGCATGCATAGAGATGTCCGCGACTGGGCCAACACCTGCGTGGTCTGCCAAAAGGCCAAGGTACAGCGCCACATCAAGGCTCCATTGGCCACCTTTGCAGTTCCTGAGCGACAGTTTGACCACGTTAATGTGGACCTGGTAGGATCACTTCCACCTTCCCATGGTTTTATGCACATCCTGACCATAGTAGATCGCACCACCAGATGGCCGGAGGCGGTTCCCCTGTCATCTACTACTTCGGCGGACGTGGCCAGGGCATTCATCTCTTCATGGGTCGCCCATTTTGGAGTGCCTGCTGACATCTTTTCGGACCGGGGACCGCAGTTTTCCTCCGAACTCTGGAATGCGGTGGCTCAACGACTCGGTGTCAAGTTACACCGCACCACAGCCTACCACCCACAAGCAAACAGTCTGTACGAACGTTTTCACAGATCGCTTAAGGCCGCACTGAGGGCCAGCCTCCAAGACGCTGGATGGGCAGACAAGCTGCCGTGGGTCATGTTGGGCCTTCGCATAGCCCCCAAGGAAGATCTTCACGCTTCCGCGGCAGAGCTCATTTATGGTTAGCCGCTGCGAGTGCCAGGGGATTTCCTGCCACCTGCCAACACCAACGGAGCCATGGTCCGCCTCACGCCAGCTTATCATTCACCAGGAAGCAGCCAGATGTTTCGCGCCGGTTCCCACATCGCATCACGGGTTTCAGGGCTCTCACATTCCAGCGGAGCTGAAACAAGCCAACTACGTGTTCATCCGCCACGATGCTCACCGGGATCCGCTCAAGGCCCCATACACTGGTCCTTTCCGCGTGTTAGAGGCAGGAGACAAAACCTTCAAGGTGGATGTCGGTGGTAAACCGGACCACATTTCAGTCGACCGTTTGAAGCCCGCACACCTGGACCTTGACTGTCCCGTCGAGACCGCACAGCCACCGAGACGAGTTCGGCCGCCCACCGTCGTCACGCCAGGACAAGCGCAACCACCCGCCAGACCGCCCGCCGTCCAACAGCTTCTGCTTCGGGAATACAGGAGTCGTTCTGACAGGCTTGTCAGACCCCCTCACCGTTTGACATTTTCCGTTAAAGACAATTCTGGGGGGGCGCATGTGGCAGAGCCACTGAGGGACTCTGAACAACTGTACATAATTCCCTTTAACGATGTGTTAGCTACAGACTAAATCTGTACCATTGTATATACTGTTTGCATGTACAGTGCGTGGTCCCTTTAAGAGCGCGGGCAAACGCGATGACGTCATGCCACTAATCACGTGATCACCCAAACGCGGGAAAAACGTGATGATGTCATGACGCCATCCACGGGACCGCCCAGGCAGTCCTCGTGGAGCCTCCGACCTGTTAAGACCTGTATTCATAGTTCTCTTGCATTAGTCTGTTTAAACTCGTTAGTTTGATATTAAAAACCTTTTTGATTGATTGCCTGCGTCAAACTCAATCTCTAGATAGGAATTTGACCATTCCTACACTCCAAAGTTTCTGTTTTTATCTCTAGCCTGGCAGTCTTTTCTTGCCATCCATAGAACCATAGAATCACACAGCACAGAAGGAGGCCATTCGGCCCATCATGCCTGTACTGGCTCTTTGGTAGAGCTCTCCGATTGGTCCCACTCCCTGCCCATTTCCCATAGTGCTGCATTTTTCTGACCTTCAAATATTTCTCCAATTCCCTTTTGAAAGTTATTACTGAATCTGCTTCCACTGTCCTTTCAGGCAATGCATTCCAGATCACAACTCCCCACATAAAAAAAAATTCTTCTCATCTCCCCTTTGCTTCATTTCCAATTACCTTAAATCTGTGTCCTGTATCCTCCTGCCACTGGAAACAGTTTCTCTCTATCTACTCTAATTAAACCCCTCGTAATTTTGAACACCTCTATTAAATCTCCCCTTAACCTTCCCTGCTCTAATGAGAACAAACCCGGCTTCTCCAGTCTCTCCACTCATAACTGAAGTCCCTCATCCCTGGAACTATTCTGATCAATCTCTTCTGCACCTTCTCTGAGGCCTTGACATCCTAATGTGTGGTGCCCAGAATTGAGGCCTAACCAGTGTTTTATAAAGGTTTAGCATAGCTTTCTTGCTTTTGTACTCTGCGTCTATTTATAAAGCTAAGGATCCCGCATGCTTTTGTAGCAGCTTTATTAACTTGTCCTGCCACCTTCAAAGATATGTGTACGTGAACCCCCAGGTCTCTCTGTTCCTGCACCCCCTTTAGAATTGTACCATTTACTGTAGTTTATATTGCCTCGCCTCAATTTTTTTTTCTCCAAAATGTATTATTTCTCACTTTTCAGCATTAAATTTCATCAGCCATGTGTCCGCCCACTTCCCCAGTCTGCCTCTGTCCTCCTGAAGTCTGTTACTATCCTCCTCATTGTTCACATTTTTGAGTTTCGTATCATCTGCAAATTTTGAAAATATTCCCTGTATACTCCAGGTCACTAATATATATCAAAAAGAGCAGTGGTTCCAATACCGACCCCTGGGGAACACCACTGTATACCTCCCTCCAGTCTGAAAAACAACCGTTCACCACTGCTCTCTGCTTTCTGTCACTTAGCCAATTAGTATCCACGCTGCCACTGACCCTTTAATCGAGTGGGCTTTAATTTTACTAACAATCTATTATGGGGCACTTTGTCAAATGCCAGACTTTTGGAAGTCCAAATACATAACATCATTCGCATTATCCTCCTCAACCCTGTCCGTTACTTCATCAAAGACCTGAATCAGGCGAGTCAGACACAATTTGCCTTTAACAAATCCGTGCTGACTTTCATTTATTGACCCATATTTTTCCAAATGACAATTCATTTTCTCCCAGATTATTGTCTCAAAAGGTTGCCCCTCCACTGATGTTAAGCTGACTGGCCTCTGTATATTGTAAAAGCTTTAACACATTTAAAATAAAGAGGCTTCTGTAAAAGGCATGAAGTAACTCACTGAATGCAATATTTGGCTAATACAAAACCAAATGTTCAATTGTTTGGCCACAGGGGATGTGCCAGAGGACTGGAGAACAGCTAACGTAGTACCATTATTCAAGAAGGGTAGTAGGGATAAACCAGGGAATTACAGGCCAGTGAGCCTAACATCAGTGGTAGGGAAATTAATGGAAAAAATTCTGAGGGACAGAATTAGTCTCCACTTGGGGAGGCAGGGATTAATCAGGGATAGTCAGCATGGCTTTGTCATGGGAAGATCATGTCTGACCAATTTGATTGAATTTTTCGAGGGGGTGACTAGGTGTGTGGATGAGGGTAGTGCAGTTGATGTGGTATACATGGATTTCAGTAAGGCTTTTGATAAACTCCTGCATAGGAGACCGATCAAGAAGGTAAGAGCCCATGGGATCCAGGGGGCCTTGGCGCGTTGGATCCTAAACTGGCTGAGTGGCAGGAGGCAGAGGGTGATGGTCGAATGTTGTTTTTGTGACTGGAAGCCTGTGTCCAGTGGGGTACCACAGGGATCAGTGCTGGGTCCCTTGCTGTTTGTGGTCTACATTAATGATTTGGATGTGAATATAAAAGGTATGATCAGTAAGTTCACAGATGACACGAAAATTGGTGGGGTGGTAAATAGCGAGGAGGGTAGCCTCAGTCTGCAGGACGATATAGATGGGTTGGTCAGATGGGCGGAACAGTGACAAATGGAATTTAACCCTGAAAAGTGTGAGGTGATGCATTTTGGAGGGACTAACAAGGCAAGGGAATACTTGCCTACAATGAATGGTAGGACCCTAGGAAAGACAGAGGATCAGAGGGACCTTGGTGTGCATGTACATAGATCCCTGAAGGCAGCAGAATAGGTGGATAAGGTGGTTAAAAAGGCATATGGGATACTTGCCTTCATTAGCTGAGGCATAAAATATAAGAGCAGGGAGATTATGATGGAGCTGTACAAAACGCTAGTTAGGCCACAGCTGGAATACTGTGTGCAGTTCTGGTCGCCACACTATAGGAAGGATGTGATTGCTTTGGAGAGGGTGCAGAGGAGATTCACCAGGATGTTACCTGGGCTGGAGCGCTTCAGCTATGAAGACTGGACAGGCTGGGGTTGTTTTCCTTGGAGCAGAGAAGGCTGAGGGGGGACCTGATTGAGGTGTACAAAATTATGAGGGGCATAGATAGGGTAGATAGAAAGGAACTTTTTCCCTTAGTAGAGGGTCCATAACAAGGGGGGCATAGATTCAAGGTAAGGGGCAGGAGGTTTAGAGGGGATTTGAGGAAGAACTTTTTCACCCAGAGGGTGGTTGGAATCTGGAACTCACTGCCTGAAAGGGTGGTAGAGGCAGGAACCCTCACAACATTCAAGAAGCATTTAAATGAGCACTTGAAATGCCATAGCATACAAGGCTATGGACCAAATGCTGGAAAATGGGATTCGATTAGACAGGGCTTGATGGCCGGCGCGGACGCGATGGGCCGAAGGGCCGCTTTCTGTGCTGTATAACTCTATGACTCTAAGTTTAAACATTATCGATAGTTGGAAATAAAAGCAGGAAATGCAGAAAAAAAGCAGAGGGATTCTGTAGAAAAAACAAAGTTAGGATTCTTTTAATACACAGATTATTATTTCTAAAGTTAGAAAAACCTGTTTGTCAGTTAACAAATGTGCAAGTTCCAAAAGGCATTCAGTACTCTCAAAGGTTAATGTGTGCAGGTTGATTTCAGCAATGTGAATCAGCTCAGCGAGAGAAACTCACAGACTGAAATATACATAGGTATGAAATTCACATCCTGGTTAATCAATTAGCCTGGTTAATGAGTTAGTCTGTCAATGAGTTTGCACCTTATCGTTCTGCCTGGTAGTTCCACAGGTGCAGCTGTCAATGGAAAATGAAAAGTGATTGGAGAACGGCATTGAAAGTGTGTAATCTACGGAAAACATCCATTAACCTCCACGATATCAAACAAATTCACAGCGCAGCCAAAATATCAGGTGCATTGGAAAATAAAAACATGAACAATTGTTTGGAAAGTATAAATAACTACCTGAGAAATTAGTGCGCAGACTCACCTGTCTATATACAGGGTCACCACAGTGAGTCCCAGAGCCACCTGTCAATATACAGTTTCTCCACAGTGAGTCCCAGACTCACCTGTCTATATACAGTGTCTCCGCAGTGAGTCCCAGACTCACCTGTCTATATACAGTGTCTCCGCAGTGAGTCCCAGACTCATCTGTCTATATAGGGAGTCTCTACAGTGAGTCCCAGACTCAGCTGTGTATATACAGAGTCTCTACAGTGAGTCCCAGACTCAGCTGTCTATGTACAGAGGGGGAAAAATTCAGTTTTGCCCCGTTTTGCCATTAGCGACCGTGCGCAAAGTTTAGCGCCTGGCGCCAATTATCGCATCCGACGGCAAACTTGGCTTTTATCATGGAGGTGATTGGAGCACTAAATCAAATGCTACACACCTCTCAAGGCGCTAACGCCGAGGAGCGAGGCGCTACCTCAGAGCGCTGGCGAAGCTCATGTGATGCCAGTCAGCAATGGAACACAGAGACACTGACGCCGGCCAGTTCTTAAAGGGGAGTTCTGACGAAAGTTCATTGCTGCTTGACCTGCTGAGTTTCTCCAGCATTATTTTGTTATTATCTTAAAGCGGGGGGTTGATTTTGCATTCCATCCACATCCTGCTCATTGCAGCCTTGAATCTCGGCCTGGAGAGACCTGTACATCAAATCTGCTGGAAAGAACAGTGGAGTGACCCAGGGAAAGAGCTCAGCGTGCAGCTCCCACAGTCTCTTCTAAATAGATACAAGGAAGGGCAATTCAAAATGAACCTGCAAAGTGCTGCTCAGCGTGCAAAACTCCTTCACACAGCGTTGAATCTCTCCAGAAGTCTCTCTCTCTCTCTCTCAGAATGCGTGGTGCAAAAATGTCACCAACAAAAAAGTAAGGATGCGGTCGCCTTTAAATAGCGCTCCCCCAGTCCCTTCCTGACTGCAAAACACTCCCCTCAACCTGTCGTTGCTAGCGGCAGGCGGTAAGGCAGGGGGCACCACTCAATATCCAGTCCGGGGCGCTACCAGGGCATTGCACACTCGACTGACGTCACGATCTAGCAGCGCAGGAGATCGTGGCGGTAATGTTTCGTGCCACCGCAAAATATCTAGATAACTTTGCGAGCGGCGCAACCATCATCGCGCCCGGGCACTAGTTGCTTTGTGCCCCATTAGCGCACTCTTAAGGCACTAACAGGAGGCACAAACAACTGAATTTTTCCAGTCTCCATAGTGAGTCCCAGACTCACCTGACTATGTAGAGTTTCCACAGTGAATCCCAGACTCACCTATCTATATACAGTCTCCACAGTGAGTCCCATACTCACCTGTCTATACACAGTGGGGGAGAAATTTGGTATCGCCCCGTTTGGGGCGCTAGTATTGGCGGTGCGCAAAGTTTAGTGCCAGGCGCAATTTATCGCCAGCTCGAGTGATATTGGGTAGCTGCGCCCCTGAAGGTGATTGCGGCGCTAAATCAGGCGCTGCACGATAGTCTTAAGGCGCTAACACGGCGGTGCGACGCAATTTCTCCGTGGGCGGGCGCAGCGCAGGTGCTGTCAATTATCGATTTCAGCCAGACATGTTGGCGCCGGCCAGCTCTTAAAGGGGCGGATCGATTATCATCTCCAGCCTCAAACTCGGCGGTAACCTACCTGTGGCGTCGACAACTGCATGAATATGGAGAGGGCCAGGGAGAGAGCGCAGCGCTTCAGCGAGGGGGCATTGGATGCTCTGGTTGACGCGGTGGAGTGCAGGCGATCTGTACTCTACCCAGAAAATGGCAGGAGGCCTCAACACAGCGACTATCGCAGAGCTTGGAGGGAGGTTTCCAACAGAGTCACCTCCAGCAGCATGGTTCCCAGGACTCCTGTGCAATGCAGGAAGAAGTTCAATGACCTCACTCGGGTCGTCAGGGTGAGTGCCTTTTTCAGAATCATCTTCATCCCTCCATCTGGACCTCACTTTATGGCCAGAGGGTGTGCAAAGCCCCAATGGCCAGCTGTCATCCAGCACCCATGGCCCTTTCTGGAAACACACACGCACAATCAGCTCTGTGCATAATGTAAGGGCTAATCGACCATGGGAGGCATGTCATGCCAGATCAGGGCAGCATAATGTAAGGGCTAATCGACCATGGGAGGCATGTCATGCCAGATCAGGGCTGCATGTTTCATCACACCCCGTCCTTTCTCTTGCAGGCCAAGCTGGCCAATAATAGAAGGCAACAGCATTGGACCGGAGGAGGCCGGCCTCACCTGCAGACCCTTACAGACCTGGAGGAGCGAGTCCACCAGATTGTGGCAAGCCGGATGATTGGCCCCGTCGCCTCTGGAGATGCTGACCCCATTGTGGACAGCAATGGTAAGGTCATCACATTTTTGACCTCTCTCCTTCCACTTGTTCCCCACACCAGCATGCTTTTTCACTCTCGACCCAATTCAGAGCATTGCAGCACTCATGCATCCCTTGCTGCCACCCTGTCCTTGCGCTAAAGCCACTCTTGAACCTCCCTGCTTTCAGATGCTGCATCACCAGCTCGGGAGGCGGGCCCTCAAGCTGCCAGTGCGAGTGACTCTGGAGGCGACGAGGAGGAGGAAGCCGGACCATCCATACCACCCTCAGGTGAGCCAGCCCATGTCCAGACTGGGGAGACACCTTCCCCGGAGGGGAGTTGGGGGGAATGGTCTGAGGAGGATGCAGCTCCAGGGCCCAGTGGCCTGCAGCAATGCGAGGGGGGTAGGGAAGCTCGGGGGCCATCTCCCCGGAGGGCGAGTCGGGCCGCGAGTGCTGCTCCACAGAGCGCAGAAGAGGTGCGTGCCCTCGCAGAAATGAACGCCCAGCCTGGGCTGAGGCACACTGAGCTCATGGCTGCAGTGGCAAGGATGCCCGACTCCATCGAGACACTGGCACGGAGTGTCCAGGACTTCGGCACAGCACTGGCAAGGATTCTCCAGGACTTCGACGAAGCACTGGCACCTGCCACGCAAGTGCTGACTGCTGCCACCCTCGCTGGATCTGGCAGGATTCCCCGGGGCCCTCGCCGCGCCACAGCAGGCCAGCAATCTGTGCACCAGTCGATTGCTGCGCATGCTGCGGTGCTGCCCCGTCAGAGTGCCAGTGTGTTGGCCGACCAGGGAGCTGCTGTCCGCTGTCAGGACGACAGCATTCCTGATGCCACCACTGGCACTTCTCCACTGCAGCTGCCACCACCTGTAGGGCAGACTGCTTCCGCCCATGCAGAGTTGGAGCAGTCAGCAGCCGGGCCCTCCAGGCCCAGAGCTGGTCCAGGCCATACCTCAAGGGCATCTGCGGTCTCAGTTTCGGACAGTCAGCAGGCCTCCCCCAGCCTTGCTGCAGCCACTGGGGTCCCATTACGGAGGAGCTGCAGGGCGGGAAGGGGGCAATTCCGCAAGGGAAGAAGATCACCATCGAGGGGCAAAAAGTAGGAGGTGCTGCTAAATTATGTTATTTCTTTCAGTCAAGGCCGAGGATGCTGGTCTGAATGTTGGTTATGTTTTGGACATTGTCTCTGTAATGTATATACCTTTAAGGGGGGAAATATCTTTTACAGCTCATGTATACTGCAGTACCGGCAGTAACCACACCTGTATATAGCACTGAGTAGTAATCTGTACAGATCAGTTCCAGTGTGAGCCACATTTAGTAAACACCTGTTGTACCGTTCTCCTGCAGTCTGTGTCTTATTATACACGGACACAACATTGGCGACAAGGCAAGTTCGAACCTACCTGCAACTCTGCATCACCTCCCGGGGATTCGTTCCTGGAGATCAGTGGATTGGAGGTCATGGCCAGAGGTTCGGGCGTCGACACGGGCAACCGCCCAGTCATCCAGCAGAGACTCGAGAATTGCGGGGGAGGCTGTCGAGAACCAGGCTTGGCTTTCCAGTCGAGGTGGTCCAGCGAAACGGGCTGGCAACAGATAGTGCGCAGACCCTTCCCGGACAGCGGCGGGCTAGAGCCCGACCGAGCGGCACAGCAAAGGGCCAAGCAGCGTCGACGGGGGAGAGAGAGAGAGGGCAGAGCACACAGGGCGTAGCTGGTGTTCAGGGGCCTGAGCAGCATTGGAGAGAGGGAGAGAGAGACGCCATTGCCACGAGGACCGCCGAGAGCGGCGTTGGCAGCAGCGCAGGAGAAGCGTGCGAAACCTACAGGGCACCGCCATTGCCACGAGAACCGCCGGGAGTGGCGTTGGCAGCAGCGGGGGAGGAAGGAAAGCGCGGGAGACGCCATTTTAAGCCATTGGGAGATGCCATTTTAAACCACACCCAAAATGCCGAAGAGTGGCAGTATCACCGCATTTGACAATGAAGTCGAAGATTGGACTACATATGTCGAATGAATAGAGGTATACTGCAAGGCAAATGAGGTGTCAGATGACAAGAAAGCGTCGGTATTGAAGACATAGTGACGATACTACAGGAACATTTAAACTCCACACCGCTGCTGATAGCAGAAAGATTCAAGTTTCACAAACGGAACCAGCATAAGGATGAAAGCAATGCTGATTATTTAACAGAACTGCGCAAACTATCGAAACACTGCCAGTTTGGAGCGGGACTGGCAGATACCTTAAGGGACAAGTTTGTATGTGGGCTTCAAAGTGAAGGAACCCAGAAACGGCTTTTATCTGAAAAGGACCTTACGCTGGAAAAGGCTTTCAGCATTGCGGTATCATATGAAGCAGCAGCACGGGGCGCTGCAGAGATACAACAGAGACCACAAGAATATGGCACAAACGAAATGTCATATGGAACAGAGAAGTGCTATCGCTGCGGCAGAACAACACACGACCAGAATGATTGTTGGTTCAAAGACAAAGTGTGCAGACAGTGTGGAAAAGTTGAACACATAGCATGAGTCTGCAGGTCGGGAAAGAAAACCAGCAATAAGAAACCTACCAAAGGAAAGTACAAGAAGGTACATAAGATGACGGAGAATAGTTCAGATGAACAAAAGAGTGATAACGACTCCGAAAGCAGGGAACTGAGTTGTCTGAAACTACATAATGTGATCACAACGGAGGATCACCGAACCATTTGGGTCACTCTCAAGATAGCAGGAGTCCAGGTAAAGATGGAATTGGACACAGGATCAGCCCTAACAGTCATAAACCGACGGGACTACGAGCGGCTATTCTCACACATACCCTTGAGAGACACAAAAATTATTTTGAAGACGTACACGGGGCAAAAAGTCTACCCCAAAGGAAAAATAAGAGTGACCGTTATTGTGGTGTATGTGCCTTTAAGAGCCCCTATGTACTGTAATGCTGGTAGTGGCCACTCGGGCTATATAAGCCTGTATAGTGTCTTGTATCTTTTAGTTCACCTCCAGACTTTGTTCAGTAAACAACTGTTAAACCAACTCCTGCATTCCGTGTCTCCATTAACACACGGATACAACAGTGGCGACGAATTGGAAATGGACTTACCTGCAATTCGGCAGCACCTCAAGGAGATCGATTCCTCAGACGAAGGTCGAAGAATAAAAAAAGAAAAAACTGTGGTTTCACCAGCTAGCCGGGCTGGTGGCAGGTACTGCAATAATCCTTCCTGGGCGGCGGGCTGGGGCTCGATCGGCTGGCTCTGCAGCGGGGCCGAGCAGCGAAGGCGGAGGCAAACAGAGATGGAGGGTGGAGCACTCGGGAGACGGCCAGCGCTGCAAAGCAGGTCGGCGTTCGGACCAAGCAGAGGGAGGGAAAAGTCCCAGAGAGTCCGGCGGGAACGAGTCTCCAACTATTAAATATATCTGTATAAATAAAAACCGCGGAGAACAGCGTTGTCAGCAGCGGCAGCGGCAGGAAAGCGCGGGAAGCACCATTTTTTCTCGGCAGGGAAGATAGGAAAGCGTGGGAGGCGCCATTTTTTTTTCAGGATGCCTAAGACTGGCAATATTACTGCTTTCGATAGTGATGTAAAGGATTGGACCACATATGTGGAAAGAGTGGAGGTATATTGCACAGCGAATGAAATAGAGGATGATAAAAAGACATTGGTACTTCTAAATCTAATGGGCGCAAGGACATACGGGCTGTTACAAAACTTAATCACTCCAGCCAAACCGATGGACAAGAATTTTAAAGAGATTGTTGATACCCTACAGGAGCACTTAAACCCAACACCGCTCCCGATAGCGGAATGATTCAAATTCTTCAGGAGGAATCAGCACAAGAATGAAAGTAATGCTGATTACCTCACCGAATTAAAAAAGCTGTCAAAGCACAGACAATTCGGGGCAGGACTGGCAGATTCTCTTCGAGAAAAATTCGTCTGTGGTCTCCTAAGTGAAGGAACACAGAAAAGGCTACTTTCTGAGAAGGATTTAACACTGGACGAGGCTTTCAGTGTAGCTGTATCATATGAAGCAGCAGCAAGAGGAGCTGCAGAGATACAGCAAAAGCCACAGGACTTCGGCACCCATGGAATGACACAGGGTTTCGAGAGATGTTATCGCTGCGGCAGATCCACCCATGACCAGAGGGACTGCTGGTTCAAGGACAAAGCATGCAGGCAATGCGGAAAGATGGGACACATTGCACGTGTATGCCGATCTGGAAACAAAAAATCCACTGACAGAAAATAAATCAATAAGGAAAAGTACAGAAAGGTACAAATGATGACGGACAGTAGCTCCGAAGACCAGAAGAGCGATAACAACTCCGGAAACAAGAGACTAAGCTGTCTCAAATTACATAATGTAATTGCCAAAGAAGATTACCAGACCATTTGGGTTACCCTCACGGTAGCGGGGTCCCCAGTTAAAATGGAGCTAGATACAGGATCAGCTCTGACCGTCATAAGTCGACGGGATTACGAGCGGCTATTTCCGCATATACCTTTGAAAGACACATCCATTATCTTGAAAACATATACGGGGCAGAAAGTATACCCCAAAATAAGGGTGCCTGTTGTATACAACGGCAAGGAAATACAGAAGTTGTATTTATACGTTCTGCAAGATGGTGGTCCACCGCTGTTGGGACGTGAATGGATCAGGAAGATACGTTTAGACTGGCACTCCATTCAGGCACTGACGGTGACCAGTAAGAAAAAAAATGATGATGACGTCATACCTGAACGATTAAAAGACATCTTGGCCAACGCCAAAGAAGTGCTTCAACAGGAACTAGGAACCTTGAAAGGCATCACCGCCTCAATAAAAGTGGAAGATGCGGCAATTCCCAAGTTTTTTAAGGCAAGGCCGGTGCCATACGCAATTCGTCCAGCAGTCGAGGCAGCGTTGGAGAATTTGGAAAAGGCAGGCGTGTTATCCAAGATAGATTGGAGCGAGTGGGCAACACCCATCGTCCCGGTCATGAAGAAAACATTGAATAATGATAAAGCTGAAGAACAGAGAAAAATTCACATCTGTGGGGACTTCAAGGTGACTGTAAACCTGGTCCTTCACACGGTACAGTATCCTCTTCCGAGGATAGAAGATATTTTCGCCTCACTATCTGGAGGGAAACGTTTCACCAAAATTGACTTGGCACAGGCATATCTACAGATGGAGGTTGAGGAGGCCTCTAAAAAGTATCTCACGATAAACACACACAAAGGCCTGTACCAGTACAATCGACTGGTTTTCGGAGTAGCATCAGCTCCAGCTATCCGGCAAAGAGCTATGGAGCAAGTCCTGCAAGGGATTCCGGGGACTCAATGCTACCTAGACGACATCCTTGTAACAGGAGAAAACGACAACGAGCACCTTGCCAATTTGGAGCAGGTGCTCACTAGGCTGTGAACGGGGCCTACGAGCAAATCGCCCCAAGTGCGAATTTTTCCAGAAACAAATATCATATTGTGGCCACATAATTAACGAAGAAGGGTTGCATAAGTCACCTGAAAAAATTGAAGCGGTCATAAAAGCCCCAGCACCTGAAAATGTCTCACAATTAAGGTTGTTCCTGGGATTGATAAATTACTATCATAAATTTTTACCGAACTTGTCAACTGTTCTGCACCCTCTTAATGAACTGCTACAAACGGGAGTAAATTGGAAATGGAGCGAAGACTGTAAACGTGCCTTCCATAAATGCAAAGGCTTGATCACGTCCAAGGAAGTTTTGGCTCATTACAACCCATCACTGCCAATCAGACTGGCGTGCGATGCATCCCCTTACGGCGTAGGAGCGGTATTATCGCATAGATTCCCTGATGGCTCGGAGTGGCCGATAGCTTTTGCGTCACGCTCATTGAACTCAGCTGAGCATAACTATGCCCAGATCGACAGGGAAGCACTCAGCCTGGTACGGGGAGTGAAGAAATTCAACCATTACCTACACGAACAAAAATTTACCTTGTTGACTGACCATCAACCCCTCGTCTCCATATTCAACCCTAAAAAGGGCGTTCCCATTATGACAGCGCAAAGGCTACAGAGGTGGTCCCTTTTCCTAGGGGCACACCAATATGACATAGAATACAAAGGATCAAAACAGCATGGAAATGCTGACGGTTTATCGCGTCTACCGTTACCAACGGTAGAAGAGGCACCTACAGTGGACCCAGTGGAGATGTTCCACTCAACCATTGTGGAATGTCTACCAGTAACAAATTCTACCATTGAAAAGGAAACGAGAAATGACCCGACTCTCTCACGAGTCTACGATTTAACGGTGAAGGGATGGCCAGCACATGGCGAACCACTGTTGCCAGCATTCTCGCAAAGAAGAGGACAGCTGTCAGTGTGCCGAGGAACCTTGATGTGTGGATCCAGAGTGGTGATTCCACCCAAACTCCAGGATAAAGTGCTAAAGGAGCTTCACGAGCGGCATCTGGGTGGAGTGAAAATGAAGAACCTAGCCAGAGCATTTGTGTGGTGGCCAGGTATCGATGGAGACTGTGATGAAATATTCCATTCATCACTGCCTGTGACTGTGGTTGGTTTCAGTTTCATTTTCCTTACCTCTGTTCCGTTTCCTCACCATTGTATTGTACTATGTGCAGGGCTCCGCCCATACCTGGCCCATTGTATTGTACTATGTGTAGGGCTCCGCCCATACCTGGCCCCTATGTAAGCTGGCCCAGCCTGCAGCACATCCAGTACGGCAGAGCTCTGGATGGAAGATACCTCTCTCCTGTGTGTTACCTTCTAAGTCAATAAAAGCCTTGTTTTGTTTCGCTAACATCGAGTCTCGGATTCATTGAGGCACATCAGAGACATCGAAGAAATGACCAAGGGCTGTCTAGGATGCCAGAAGGTCCAAAACGCCCCACCACAAGCCCCTCTACATCCATGGGAGTGGCCCTCATCTCCATGGCAAAGGGTACACATCGACTTTGCTGGTCCATTTATGGACTCAATGTTCTTAATCGCGGTTGATGCACACGCCAAGTGGCCGAAGGTAATAAAGATGCCCTCCACCACCACGGAAAAAACCATCACAGTATTAAGGACCATATTTGCCAGCAATGGGCTGCCTGAACAGATCTGTTCTGATAATGGACCGCAATTTGTGTCCGAAGAATTCAGGAAGTTCTTAAAAAACAATGGGGTTAAGCACTACACGTCCGCCCCATACCATCCTGCCACCAATGGATTGGCTGAAAGGTTTGTCCAGACCTTCAAGAAGGCCATAAAGGCCATGGGTAATGAAGACATAAATCTACAGCATCAGGTAGATAACTTCTTGTTTGCATACAGGCATGCAACACATGTGGTTACAAACCAAACTCCCGCCATGATGTTTTTCAATAGAAGACTAAGATGCCAGCTGGATTTGATCAAGCCAAACATCAGAAGGGACGTAGAGAACCGGCAATTTCAAGGCATGAATGAAAGGCCAACTAGAACCTTCCAGATAGGTCAACAAGTTTTGGCCCGGGACTACCGTTCCGAGAAATGGCAGCCTGGAACTATTTGCACACGACTAGGACCGCTGATGTATACCGTGGACATTGGAGAAAGCATAATAAGGCACCATGCTGACCAGATCATAGAGTCATCCGAAAAAGGACAACCTACACCACAACTCTATACGCCTAATGATGAAGCAGAGATACCCATAGTATCTACCTCCGATCCGGTGATACTGGAACCAGATGAACCCGACACTGGCATTCAAGCCGAATCGACCTTGCCAAAAGAACCTACTACACCACCGAAAACTACTACACCACCGAGGCGTTATCCGGACCAAGTCAGGAAGCCTCCAGAGAGACTGACTTATAATTGATTAACTGCAGCAACTGTGTAGATTATTGTTCTTGTAAACATGTTAATTAATGATTACTTAAAATGTTATGTACTGGTTGTCTAAAAGGGGAGGAATTGTGGTGTATGTGCCTTTAAGAGCCCCTGTGTACTGTAATGCCAGTAGTGGCCACTCGGGCTATATAAGCCTGTATAGTGTCTTGTATCTTTTAGTTCACCTCCAGACGTTGTTCAGTAAACACTTGTTAAACCAACTCCTGCATTCCGTGTCTCCATTAACACATGGATACAACAGTTATATATAACGGTAAGGAAACACCAAAACTAGACCTGTATGTATTGCAAGATGGAGGACCACCATTACTGGGATGTGAATGGATCTGTAAAATACAACTGGATTGGCATTCCATACAGGCACTGACTGTGGCTGACAAAAAGGACGACGACGTCACACCTGTGCGACTGTAAAAAATCCTAACTGACGCGAAAGAAGTGTTCCAGCAAGGACTCGGAACATTAAAAGGCATGACAGCGACGATTAAAACTGAAGAAAACGCAAGCCCCAAAATTTTAAGACCTTATGCGATCCGCCCAGCCGTCGAAGCAGAGCTGGAGAGTCTGGAATGTTCAGGTGTACTGTCCAAGGTAGATTGGAGCGAGTGGGCTACACCCATCGTCTCTGTGATGAAAAAGTCGTTGAGCAGCACGCCTGGGGAACCAAGGAAGGTTTGCATCTGTGGGGACTTTAAGGTAACAGTGAACCCGGCCCTTCACACCGTACAATATCCACTTCGCGGATTGAAGATATTTTCGCCTCGCTATCTGGAGGGAAACGCTTCACTAAGATTGATCTGGCCCAGGCGTATCTGCAAATGGAGGTAGAAGAAGCATCAAAAAAAATACCTCACAATCAACACCCATAAAGGTTTCTACCAATACAACCGGCTGGTATTCAGGGTAGCATCAGCTCCGGCTATTTGGCAGAGGGCAATGGAACAAGTCCTGCAAGGGATTCCAGGGACCCAGTGTTATTTGGACGACATCCTGGTCATGGGCGAAAATGACAGTGATCACCTTGCCAACCTGGAGCAGGTGCTCACTAGATTGCAGGAATATGGGCTCCGAGCTAACCGCCCCAAATGCGAGTTTTTTAGAAAACAGATCTCGTATTGTGGCCACGTTATCGATAAAGAGGGGTTACATAAGTCCCCAGAGAAGATTGAGGCAGTAGTCAAGGCTCCAGCACCGGAAAATGTGTCTCAATTGAGGTCGTTCCTCGGGCTGGTAAACCACTACCATAAGTTCTTGCCAAATTTGTCTACAATACTACACCCACTGAACACCCTGCTGCAAACTGGGGTGCCATGGAAGTGGAGTGACGAATGTAGACGAGCTTTCCAGAAGAGCAAAACACTAATCACATCGAAAGAGGTATTGGCCCATTACAACCCAGCATTACCAATTCGGTTGGCATGTGATGCGTCACCCTACGGCATTGGAGCGGTGCTGTCGCACAAATTCTCGGACGGCTTGGAGAGGCCAATAGCCTTTGCGTCACGATCACTAACCTCAGCCGAGCGTAACTATGCCCAGATTGACAGGGAGGCCCTCAGCCTAGTGTGGGGAGTGAAAAAGTTCAGTCACTATCTGCACGGGCAGAATTTCACCTTGCTGACTGATCACCAGCCTCTTGTCTCCATTTTTAATCCGAAGAAGGGCGTTCCGGTGATGATTGCGCAACGACGACAAAGATGGTCACTTTTTCTAGGGGCGCACCACTATGAGATTGAATATAAGGGCACGAAACAGCATGGAAATGCTGATGGGCTATCACACCTGCCACTGCCTACTGCGGAGGAAGCACCAGCAGTGGATCCTGTTGAAATATTCCATTCGACTATAGTTGAATACCTACCGGTAACTAACGCTTGTATCGAAAAGGAAACCCGAAACGACCCGACACTGTCTCGGGTATATAATTTGACGGTGAAGGGATGGCCAGCACATGGCGACTCACTGTTGCCAGCATTCTCGATAAGGAGAGAACAGCTGTCAGTGTGCCGGGGGACCTTGATGTGTGGATCCCGAGTGGTAATTCCACCCAAGTTAAGGGATAGAGTGCTCAATGAGCTTCATGAGGGTCATCTGGGAGGGGTAAAAATGAAAAGCCTAGCCAGGGCTTATGTATGGTGGCCGGGAATCGATAAACAAATCGAGGACCTGACCAAGAGCTGCTCAGGATGCTAGAAAGTCCAAAATGCACCACCACAGGCCCCTCTACACCCATGGGAGTGGCCCTCATCTCCATGGCAATGGGTGCATATTGATTTTGCTGGTCCATTCATGGACTCAATGTTTTTAATAGCCGTGGATGCGCACTCGAAATGGCCTGAGGTGATCAAAATGTCCTCCACCACCACGGAGAAAACTATTGCAGTCCTACGGACCATTTTTGCCAGGAATGGCTTTCCAGAACAGATTTGCTCCGACAACGGACCACAGTTTGTGTCCGAAGAGCTCCGGAGGTTCTTGAAAAAGAATGGGGTAAGGCATTACACATCCGCCCCGTATCATCCAGCCACAAATGGATTGGCTGAGAGGTTCGTACAAACCTTTAAGAAGGCAATAAAGGCTATGTACAATGACAACATTCCGCTGCAGCACAAGGTGGACAATTTCCTGTTCGCCTACCGGAATGCGACACATGCAGTCACCAACCTGGCCCCGGCCATGATGTTCTTTAACCGAAGGTTAAGATCTCGCCTGGATTTGCTCAGACCAAACGTACGAAGAGATGTTGAGAGTAAGCAATTCCAGCACATCCATGAGAAGCCAACAAGGAGCTTCAATGTAGGGCAACCAGTCTTGGCCCGCGACTACTGAACAGAAAAATGGCAGCCAGGAACGATATGCACACGGCAGGGCCCACTAATGTACACAGTGGACGTTAGGGAGAGCATCGTGAGACGCCATGCTGACCAGGTCCTAGAGTCACAGGAACAAGTCAACCCCATGCCTCGCCCATACGTACCTGGTGATGAACCTGATGTACAGGTCGCATCTACCCCAGAAACAGTAGCTTCGGAAGCTGATGAACCAACCGACGACAGGGGGCCAGAATCTCCTCCGCACCAAGAGCAAGACACTCGGGAAAGGCGCTATCCAGAAAGGATCAGGAAGCCTCCCCAAAGACTGAATATATAAATAGACTATTTTCAGCTAATGTTCCATGTTAAAAGTGTTAATTGTAATTAGTTTGATATTTAATTGTTAAATGAGTGTTATGGTACTGTTAATCTAAAAGAGGAGGAATTGTAATGTATATACCTTTGAGGGGGGAACTATCTTTTACAGCTCATGTATACTGCAGTACCGGCAGTAACCACACCTGTATATAGCACTGAGTAGTAATCTGTACAGATCAGTTCCAGTGTGAGCCACGTTTAGTAAACACCTGTTGTACCATTCTCCTGCAGTCTGTGTCTTATTATACACGGACACAACAGTCTCCAGGGTGTGAGAGACAGTTATGTGGCAGTCTGTTTGTTTTGCTGTTTGTTTCCGTTGCTTTGTCATGCGGGAAGGATACACATTTTGTTAAATAAAGAAGTTTATTTATTCACAATGTCCATGTCTGTTTTTTGCACTAATTTTTGCCTTGACCGGCTTAGGGGTAGCAAAATGGTTCCATTCATGTTCTTGGAATGGCAGAAAGCATTCCCTCAGAGGGGCCTAGAAGCGACTTGCTATAAGCCTCTGATGGACGGCCCTTGCAGTTTGTGCCTCCCCCCCGTCTTGGTGCTCCTTCTCCTCCTCCTCCTCCTCCTCTGCTGGTGCTTCAATGTCTGGTGGCATTGGCTGGGTCCTGAGGATTGCCAGGTTATGCAGCATGCAACGCACAACCACAAAGTGGGAGACTCACTCAGGTGAGTACTGAAGGGCTCCTCCGGAATGGTCCAGACAGCGGAACCATTGCCTCAGCACACCGATTGTGTGCTCAATGATGTTCCTGGTCGCTTGATGGCTCTCATTGTAACGTTCTTCAGCAGGGGTGCTGGGCGAACGGAACGGGGTCATCAGCCAGGGGCACAGAGGATAGCCCTTGTCCCCGAGAAGCCAGCCTCCTGGGTGAGCCAGGGCTTCGAAAAGGTCTGCCACAGAAGTCTGGCACAGGATGAAGGCGTCGTGGCTGCTGCCTGGAAAGTGGACATTAACAGCAAATATCAGCTGTCGGTGGTCACAGACCAGCTGCACATTCAAAGAATGGAACCCCTTTCGGTTGCGGAAATCCTCCGCATTCTCTAGAGGCACCCGCAAAGCCACATGCGTGCAGTCAATGGCGCCCTGCACCATGGGGAAGCCTGCTATCCTTGCGAAGCCCTCTGCGCGCTCTCGCTGCTTGTCCAGGGTCATTGGGAAGGAGATGTACTGCCTGTGGTGTATGTAACTTGTTCCACCTTAAGAGAACTCAAACCTGTTCCACCTTAAGAGATGTACTACTTTCTCTGGCTGCTGTATACGGTAATACCGGTGGTGACCACACCAGTATATAAGTGCTGTGTAGTAATTTGCTGGGTAGTTCAGCCCTGACCTTCGACTAGTAAAGACCTGTTAAGTTATTCTTGTGGTCTGTGTGCAGTGATTCATATTAACCATAACTGGAACACACAGACTTAACAGTGGCGACGAGTACGATCTTACCCTGCGGCAGAGATACATCCAAGGCAGTTTAAGAGCGTCGAGAAGAGGCATCCGCCCTCATCATCCTGCTGAGAAAAGACTCGGGTCTGAAGAGCAAAGGAAGAATCCTGACACGAAGCCTTCCATCAGCGACAGGCAGTGATCATCCCTTCTACCACGGTGGTGGGTAAGCCGATCAGCGACGAGCAGCAAGTCGGCCACGTTGGCTGTGGAGTAGGGGAGGGAAAATGGAGGATATAACGGCGGAGAACTCGACCACGGCCGGGGAAAAGAGCCGGACAGAAGTCGGGGCCAGAGGCGCTGAGACTGGGGCAGCGTAAGGCACGGGTGCCGCGGTGAATGCAAATGCAGCCGGTGTAAAAGACCGGGCTGCAAGCGGGCTGGGAGATGCAACAGCGTCGAGAGAGAGCTCGACCGCGACTGGTGAAAAAGGCCAGGCAGCTACCGAGGCCACGAGGCGCAGCAACCGGGACAGCGTAAGGCGCGGGAGAAAATTTTTAAAAAACGCGGAGAACTCAGCCGCAGCCGGTGGAAAGGACCGGGCTGCAAGAGGGGCTGGGAGGCACGAATTGAGAACCACTGGGGAGGCGCGAACGGCAGCAATACGGCAATCGCCATTACAGCCAGCGGGGGAGAAAGGCAAACGCGGGAAGCCGCCATTTTCATAGGCGGGGGAAGAAGACAAGCGCGGGAAACCGCCATTTTAAAATAAAAGAAAAAAAAATAAAAGAAATTTTTTTTTTGTTTCTCAAGAAGATTGCAAGGATGCCTAAGCGTGGTAACATCAACGATTTCGATGCCGATGTTGAAGATTGGGCCACGTATGTAGAACGCATAGAAGTTTATTGTAAAGCAAATAAGATATCAGATGAGGATAAAGCACTAACCTTATTAAACTTAATGGGTGCGAAGACATACGGGCAATTGAAACACCTTCTATCACCAGAGAAACCGGCGGATAAGACTTTCGCAGATATTGTTACCATCCTGAAAAATCATTTAAGCCCCACGCCGCTGATGCTAGCGGAACGATTTAAATTTTACAGCAGAAAGCAGCTGAAAGATGAAAGCAATGCTGAATTTTTAATTGAATTGCATAAGCTAGCAAAGTACTGTCAGTTTGGAACAGGACTAACAGATGCGCTAAGAGATAAATTTGTGTGTGGATTGTTAAAAGAAGAGACACAAAAGCGACTGCTTGAGGAGAATGAGCTGATGCTTGATAAAGCTGTCGCTATGGCAGCATCGCACGAAGCCGCAGCGAGAGGCACGGCGGTAATGCAGCTACGGTCACCGGAACGCCGCACAAATCAAATGGTCTTGGGTACAGTAAAATGTTATCGTTGTGGAAAGA
Source organism: Somniosus microcephalus (assembly GCF_052327205.1). NCBI lineage: Eukaryota > Metazoa > Chordata > Chondrichthyes > Squaliformes > Somniosidae > Somniosus > Somniosus microcephalus. The sequence continues at coordinate 55,797,333 of NC_141012.1, read as the reverse complement.
CAACGCATGATCAGAACCAGTGCTGGTTCAAAAATAAGGAATGCAGAAAATGTGGCAGGCTTGGTCACATAGCTAAAAGTATGCCAGTCAGGAAAGAAGACCAGCAACAAAAAGTCACCACAGGGAAAGTACAGAAAGGTACACAAGGTGACAGAGAACAGTTCGAACGAACAGAAGTCAGATTCAGACGCCAGCAGTAATGAACTGGGTAGCTTAAGAGTACACAACGTTGGTAAGGAAGCAGACCTCCAGACAATTTGGGTCACACTTCAGATAGCAGGAGTCCAAGTGAAGATGGAATTGGACACTGGATCGGCATTGACGGTCATGAATAAGAAAGATTACAAAAGGTTATTCCAACATATTCCCCTACGGGATACGGAGATTGTATTGAAAACATACACGGGGCAAAGAGTATACCCCATCGGAAAGATAGAGGTAAAGGTGGTCCACAAGGGCAAAGAAAGCCAAGGAATGGACTTATATGTGCTACCTGAAGGAGGTCCACCACTACTGGGACGGGAGTGGATTAGAAAAATGAATATGGACTGGCATTCCTTAAAAGCACTAACGGTAAATGCCAGGGAAACAGATGTCAAACCTAAACGATTGTCCAGAATATTGGACGATGCTAAAGAGGTGTTCCAGCAGGGACTGGGAACACTGAGAGGAATTACGGCAAACATCAAGATTGAAGAACATGCACAACCAAAATTTTTCAAAGCCAGACCGGTACCCTATGCGATACGACCTGCTGTGGAAGCGGGGCTGGAAGCGCTAGAACGTTCAGGAGTACTGTCTAAGGTAGACTGGAGTGAGTGGGCTACGCCCATTGTTCCCATGATGAAACGTCCTTCGAGCAACAAGCCGGGAGAACCAGGGAAGGTTCGCATCTGTGGAGATTTCAAGATCACTGTTAATCCGGTGCTTCACACGGTACAGTATCCGCTTCCGCGGATTGAGGATATCTTCGCTTCATTGTCGGGCGGGAAACACTTCACCAAGATAGACCTGGCGCAGGCATACTTACAGATGGAAGTTGAGGAAGAGTCACGCCAGTACCTCACGATCAACACGCATAGAGGCTTGTACCGGTATAATAGACTGGTTTTTGGAGTGGCATCGGCTCCAGTAATTTGGCAGAGGGCCATGGAGCAGGTATTACAGGGAATTCCAGGCCCACAATGTTACCTGGACGATATTCTGATTACAGGAGAGGGTGACGAGGAACACCTCGCAAATTTGGAACTGGTGCTCATCAGACTGAAAGAATATGGACTTCGAGTTAATCGGCAGAAATGTGAGTTCTTTCAGAAGCGGATCTCATACTGTGGCCATGTCATTGACCAGGAGGGACTTCATAAGTCTCCTGACAAGATCGAAGCGGTTGTGAAGGCTCCCGCTCCGGTTAATGTATCTCAGTTGAGGTCGTTCCTAGGATTGATTAACTATTACCATAAGTTTCTGCCAAATTTATCCACGGTGCTGCACCCGCTGAACGCTCTTTTGCAGAAGGGAGTACCATGGGAGTGGAGCGAGGACTGTAAGAAGGCCTTTCGCAAAAGCAAGGAATTGATAACCTCAGAGGAAGTGTTGGCTCACTTCAACCCAACACTGCCTATTCGTTTGGCTTGTGATGCTTCTCCATATGGTATTGGGGCAGTACTCTCACACAAGTTGCCAAATGGCATGGAGAGGCCAGTCGCGTTCGCATCCAGATCATTGACCTCCGCTGAGCGCAACTATGCTCAGATAGATAGGGAGGCTCTCAGCCTTGTGTGGGGAGTAAAGAAGTTTAATCATTACCTGCAGGGCCAAAAGTTTACGCTTCTGACAGACCATCAGCCGTTGGTATCCATTTTTAACCCGAAGAAGGGTGTGTCGGCGATGACAGCACAGAGACTCCAGAGATGGTCCCTTTTCCTAGGGGCACATCAATATCAGATAGAATTCAAAGGTACAAAGCAGCATGGTAATGCTGATGGGCTGTCGCGCCTGCCACTACCTGAAGAAGAGGAGACAACGAAGGTTGACCCTGTTGAGTCATTTCACTCGACCATCATCGAGTGTTTACCAGTCACCAATGCAAGTATTGAAAGAGAAACCAGGAACGACCCGACACTGTCCCGAGTCTACGAGGTGACAGTGAAGGGATGGCCAGCACATGGTGATTCTCTGTTACCGGCATTCTCGGCAAGGCAAGACCAGCTGTCCGTCTGTCAAGGAACATTGATGTATGGAACGAGAGTGATTATTCCTCCTAAGTTAAGGGAAAGAGTTCTAAAGGAACTGCATGAAGGTCATCTGGGGGGAGTCAAGATGAAAAGCCTTGCTAGGGCTTATGTGTGGTGGCCGGGTATCGACCAACAGATAGAGGAGCTGACGAAAAGCTGCTCAGGGTGCAAAAAAGTGCAAAATGCACCTCCGATTGCACCGCTGCATCCATGGGAATGGCCTTCAGCCCCATGGCAACGCGTACATATTGACTTTGCTGGTCCATTCATGGACTCCATGTTTCTAATTGCAGTGGACGCACATTCTAAATGGCCAGAAGTGATCAAGATGACTACCACTACTTCAGAAAAGACAACTGCGGTGTTAAGAACGATATTCACAAGGAACGGATTGCCAGAACAAATATGTTCCGACAACGGACCACAGTTCGTGTCAGAAGAATTCAAAAAATTCTTAAAGAAGAATGGGGTGAAACATTATACCTCTGCCCCATATCATCCGGCTACAAATGGGTTGGCCGAGAGATTTGTACAAACATTCAAAAAGGCAATAAAGGCCATGAGCGAAGATCAGATTCCACTACAACATAAGGTGGACAAGTTTCTACTGGCATACCGAAACGCCGCTCATGCAGTGACAAACCAAAGTCCTGCCATGATGTTTTATAACAGGAAGTTGCGGTCCAGGTTGGACTTGATAAAACCAAATGTGCGGAGGGAAGTTGAAAACAAACAGTTCCAGCATATAAATAACAAGACCACTCGGAGTTTCGAGGTAGGACAACCAGTGTTGGCCAGGGACTATGGAAATGAGAAATGGCAATCCGGAACAATTCGGGCCAGACAAGGACCCCTGATGTACACGGTAGATGTTGGTAAAAATGTAATACGGCGTCATGCTGACCAACTGGTAGAATCGAGAACAAGGGTCGAACCCATGGTTACGACAGAGACAACCGTGGAAGAAGTTAGTGAACCTGAAGCATCTACCTCGGCAGTGAATGTACCTGATGATGATGTCCAAGACATAAGAGATCAACTAGAGGAGTCACCTCAGCAACAAGAATCAGTGACCCCTGAAAGGCGTTATCCAACTCGAATCAGGAGGCCTCCTGAGAGACTGAACCTTTGAACTGTTTCTACATGAAGTTGCATATGTATATATGTTATTATGTTATGTTAAATGGGGATATAGCTGTTAAGCTAAAAAGGGAGGATTGTGGTGTATGTAACTTGTTCCACCTTAAGAGAACTCAAACCTGTTCCACCTTAAGAGATGTACTACTTTCTCTGGCTGCTGTATACGGTAATACCGGTGGTGACCACACCTGTATATAAGTGCTGTGTAGTAATTTGCTGGGTAGTTCAGCCCTGACCTTCGACTAGTAAAGACCTGTTAAGTTATTCGTGTGGTCTGTGTGCAGTGATTCATATTAACCATAACTGGAACACACAGACTTAACACTGCCGTCTCCTTTTAAAGAGGGCATTTGGCGGATGCAGCAATGCACCGCGAACTGTGAGATTTTGGCAATGTCCCCAGTAGCGGCCTGAAAGGAGCCGCTGGCATAGAAGTTTAAGCCACAGTGATCTTCACAGCCACTGACAGAGATGTCCTGCACCTTAGTTGAGGTTGCAGATCTGGCTGAGCAGGTGGCAGAGCTCAGTGACCACCTCCTTACTGAAGCGCAGCCTTCGGAAACACTGCTCCGCCAACATGTTGATATACGAAAACTGCTGGCAGAAAACCCTGGCAGCGTAAGGTGTCGTGTACCGACGTCTGTAGGCCCTCCTCTATCTGGCCATGCCTGCCACTCTATCCCTGCATCTCTGTGCCCTGTCAATATGATTGAGAAGGACGACGTTCCCACCCAATGCAGCCCCCATAGTAAGTGCGCACTGAAAGTTATGCCGGTTGAGAAGCTTACTGTTGAATCCGTGAATCTTTAGGTAGTGTGTCCTTCAAATAATCGACAGAGACTGCAGAGGAACAATCAACAGTTGTTTACTGGATCAGGGTTGCTCTAAAATTAAACAGTACCGATCCCTACTCAGGGTTATATAGAGGTGTGGTCACTGCCGGTACTACAGTATACAGGAGCTGTAAAAAGTAGTTCTCCCCTTAAAGGCACATACACTACAATTCCTCCCCTTTTAGATTAACAGTACCATAACATTCATTTAACAATTAACACTTTTAACATGCAACATTAACTGAAAATAGTCCATTTATAAATTCAGTCTTTAGGGCGGCCTCCTGATCCTTTCTGGATAGCGCCTTTCCTGAGTGTCTTGCTCTTGGTGCGGAGGCGATTCTGGCCCCCTGTCGTCGGTTGGTTCATCAGCTTCCGATACTACTGTTTCTGGGGTAGATGCTACCTGTATGTCGGGTTCATTACCAGGTACGCGAGACATGGGGTGAACTCATTCCTGTGACGCTAGGATCTGGTCGACATGGCGTCTCACAATGTTCTCCCCAACATTCACTGTGTACATTAGTGGCCCCTGCCGTGTGCATATCGTTCCTGGTTGCTATTTCTCTGTTCGGTAGTCGCGGGCCAAGACTGGTTGCCCTACATTGAAGCTCCTTGTCGGCTTCTCATTGATGTGCTGGAATTGCTTATTCTCAACATTTCTTCGTACATTTGGTCTGAGCAAATCCAGACGAGATCTCAACCTTCAGTTAAAGAACATCATGGCCGGGGTCCGGCTGGTAACTGCATGTGTCGCATTTCTGTAGGCTAACAGGAAATTGTCCACCTTATGCTGCAGTGGAATGTCGTCATCGCACATGGCCCTTACGGCCTTTTTAAAGGTTTGTACGAACCTCTCAGCCAATCCATTTGTGGCTGTATGATACGGGACGGATGTGGAATGCCTTACCCCATTCCTTTTCATAAATTTTCAAAACTCTTTGGACACAAACTGTGGTCCGTTATCAGAGCAAATCTGCTCTGGCAAGCCGTTCCTGGCAAATATGGTCCGTAGGACTGCAATCGTTTTCTCCGTGGTGGTGGAGGACATTTTGATCACCTCAGGCCATTTCAAGTGCGCATCCATGGCTATTAAGAACATTGAGTCCATGAATAGACCAGCAAAATCAATGTGCACCCGTTGCCATGGAGAGGAGAGCCACTCCCATGGGTGTAAAGGGGCATGTGGTGGTGCATTTTGGACCTTCTGGCATCCTGAGCAGCTCTTTGTCAGGTCCTCGATTTGCTGATCGATCACCGGCCACCACACATAAGCCCTAGCAAGGCTTTTCATTTTCACCCTTCCCAGATGGCCTTCGTGAAGCTCATTGAGCACTCTCTCCCTTAACTTGGGTGGAATTACCACTCGGGATCCACACATCAAGGTCCCCTGGCATACTGACAGCTGTTCTTTTCTGGATGAGAATGTTGGCAACAGTGAGTCGCCATGTGTTGGCCATCCCTTCACCGTCAAATCATATACCCGAGACAGTGTCGGGTCGTTTCGGGTCTCCTTTTCTATATCCGCGTTAGTTACTGGCAAGCGTTCAATTATAGTCGAATAAAATATTTCGACAGGGCCCACTGCTGGTGCTTCCTCCGCAGTAGGCAGTGGCAGGCGTGATAGCCCATCAGCGTTTCCATGCTGTTTCGTGCCCTTATACTCTATTTCATATTGGTTCGCCCCTAGAAAAAAGGACCATCTTTGTAGCCGTTGCGCAGTCATCACCGGAACGCCCTTCTTTGGATTAAAGATGGAAACAAGTGGTTGGTGGTCAGTCAGCAAGGTGAACTTCTGCCCGTGCAGATAGTGGTTGAACTTTTTCACTCCCCACACTAGGCTGAGGGCCTTCCTGTCAATCTGGGCATAGTTACACTCGGCTGAGGTTAGTGACCGAGACGCAAAGGCTACTGGCCTCTCCAAGCCATCCGGGAATTTGTGCGACAGCACCGCTCCAATACCATAGGGTGATGCATCACACGCCAACCGAATTGGTAGTGCTGGGTTGAAATGAGCCAACACCTCTTTTGATGTGATCAATTCTTTGCACTTCTGGAAAGCTTGTTTACATTCGTCATTCCACTTTCAAGGTACCCCCGTTTGCAGTAGGGTGTTCAGTGGGTGTAGTAACGTAGACAAATTCGGCAAGAACTTATGGTAGTAGTTCACCAGCCCGAGGAACGACCTCAGTTGTGACACATTTTACGGTGCTGGAGCCTTGACTACAGCCTCAATCTTTTCAGGGGACTTATGTAACCCCTCTTCATCAATAACGTGGCCACAATACGAGATCTGCTTCTGGAAAAACTCGCATTTGTGGCGATTAGCTCGGAGCCCATATTCCTTCAATCTAGTGAGCACCTGCTCCAGGTTGGCGAAGTGATCACTGTCATTTTCGCCCATGACCAGGATATCGTCCAAATAACACTGGGTCCCTGGAATCCCTTGCAGGACTTGATCCATTGCCCTTTGCCAAATAGCCGGAGCTGATGCCACCCCGAACACCAGCCTGTTGTATTAGTAGAGACCTTTGTGAGTGTTGATCGTGAGGTACTGTTTCGAGGCTTCTTCTACCTCCATTTGCAGGTACGCCTGGGCCAGATCAATCTTAGTGAAGCGTTTTCTTCCAGATAGCGAGGCGAAAATGTCTTCAATCCGTGGAAGCAGATATTGTACCGTGTGAAGGACTGGGTTCACTGTCACCTTAAAGTCCCCACAGATGCGAATCTTCTTTGGTTCCCCAGGCGTATTACTCAACGACCTCTTCATTACAGGAACGATGGGTGTAGCCCACTCACTCCAGTCCACTTTGGGCAGTACTCCAGAACGTTCCAAACCTTCCAGCTCTGCTTCGACGGCTGGGCGGATCGCATAAGGCACCGGTCTGGCCTTAAAAAACTTTGGGCTTGCATTTTCCTCTATTTTGATCATTACTGTTATGCCTTTTAGTGTTCCGAGTCCCTCCTGGAACACTTCTTGTGCGTCAGTTAGCATTTTTGACAGTTGTCCAGGTATGACGTCGTCATCCTTTTTGGCATCTACTGTCAGTGCTTGTATGGAATGCCAATCTAGCTGTATCTTCCGGATCCATTCACGTCCTGGTAGTGGTGGTCCTCCATCTGGCAATACATTATGTAGTTTCAGACAACCCAGCTCCTTGCTTCCGGAGTCTGTATCACTTTTCTGTTCGTCTGAACTACTCTCCGTCACCTTAGGTACCTTTTTGTACTTCTCCTGTGGAGGTTCCTTGCTGCTGGTTTTCTTTCCCGACCTGCAGACTCTTGTTATGTGTCCTACTTTTCCACACTGTCTGCACACTTGGTCCTTGAACCAACAATCCTTATGGTCGTGTGTTGTTCTGCCACAGCGATAACACTTCACTGCTCCATATGACATTTCATTTGTGCCATATTCTTGCGGTCTCCGTTGTATCTCTGCAGTGCCCCGTGCGGCTGCTTCGTGTGACACTGCCATGTTGAAAGCCTTGTCCAGCGTAAGATCCTTTTCTGATAGAAGCCGTTTCTGGGTTCCTTCACTTTGAAGCCCACACACAAACTTGTCCCTTAAAGTATCTGCTAGTCCTGTTCCAAACTGGCAGTGTTTCGATAGCTTGCGCAGTTCCGTTAAATACTCAGCATTACTTTCATCTTTATGCTGGTTCCTTTTGTGAAACTTATATCTTTCTGCTATCAGCAGCGGTGTGGGGTTTAAGTGGTCCTGTAGGATTGCCACTTTGCTTTCAAAATCCTTTTCCACTGGCTTCTCTGGGGTGACTAGGTTTCGCAGTAAGCCATACGTTTTTGCACCCATTGAATTCAACATTACCAGCGCTTTCCTGGCATCTGGCACTTCATTCGCTTTGCAGTACACCTCTATGCGTTCTACATATGTCGCCCAATCTTCGACTTCATTGTCGAATGCTGTGGCCCTGCCACTCTTCTGCATCCCTGGGTGTGGTTAGACTGGCTAAAAATGGCATCTCCCGCGCTCTACCTTCTTCTCCGCTGGCTCAAAATGGCGTCTCCCACGCTTCCCTTTCTTCTCTGCTGCTGCCCAAATGGCGTCTCCCGTGCTTTCTTTTCTTCTCCCGCGGACGCTGCTCAGCCCTTGAACACTGGCCGCGCTCTGCGCATTGTCCTGCGCGCTTCTCTCATTGACGCCGCTCGGTCTTCAACCCCGGCTGCGCCCTGTGCGCTTTACCCTCTCTCTTACCCGTCGATGCTGCTCGGCCTTTTTCTGTGCCGTCGGTCGGCTCCCGCCGCCGCTGTCCGGGAAGGGTCTGTGCCGTACCTGCTGCCAGCCCGCTGCGCTGGATCGTCGCGGCTGGAGAACCAAGCCCAGCTCTCCACAGCCTCCTCTGCCTGCTCAAGTCCTCTCAGGATGGTCGACGCCTGCACTGCTGGAATCGGCCTTCTTCTGCAGAGTTGCAGGTAGGTTCGAATCACCTCATCGCCAATGTTGAATCCGTGAATCTTTAGGTAGTGTGTCCTTCAAATAATCGACAGAGACTGCAGAGGAACAATCAACAGGTGTTTACTGGATGAGGGTTGCTCTAAAACTAAACAGTACAGATCCCTACTCAGGGTTATATACAGGTGTGGTCACTGCCGGTACTACAGTATACAGGAGCTGTAAAAAGTGGTTCTCCCCTTAAAGGCACATACACTACACTTACCAACTGCAAAGTAATGTTCAGAAGGCTAAAGTTCCTCAGCCAGCGCTGGCTCACTGCAGAAATGGCTCTCCGTTTGTCTCTGAGCAACTCTCTCTCTTTCTCACAGAAGGTGTGGTCCAAAAATGGCTACCACTAATAATCCAGGAAGAGTCCCCTTAAAATGGCGCCCCCCCCAGCCCGACAGCGACTGGGAAACGTTCCAGGTAACCTGTCCTTGTTAGCGCCAGGTGGAACGGAGGGGGGCGCCACTGAATTTCCGGTCCGGGGCGCCCCAGCGGCGTTGCACACTGAAATGACATCATGATCTGTGTGCGCCGGTGAGCGGGCGCAATGGTTTAGTGCCGGCGCTAATTGTCCGCCCAATTTGGGAAGATGCGCACGGTTCGCTGCGCCCGGGCGCTAGTTGGTTAGCGCCCCACTTCTCGGCCTCTTTCGGTGCTAATGGGTGGCACAGAGGCCCAGAAATTCAGGTTGGGGGCTTCCTGCGGGTGCAAGCCCCTGACCTGCACTTAGCTTGCGCACCGGTAGTTGAGCTGTAGGGCCCCGTGGAATTCCGCTCCGGGGCCTGGCCCAGCTGCCGGCGCGCTGTGCTTGCGTGTCCCAGGGGCATAGTTAGTGCGATGCATCCCCTGGGATCACGTGAGCCATGGGCAGCCAATCGGAGGAGGGAAAAGCCCATTCATAAGATTGACACGAAGGCCTGTCAAAACTTATAAATACTGCGGGCCCCAAAATAGCAGTAAACCTCCAAATACATTTTTTTTAAATCACACTTTTTAAATAAACTATAAATTACATTAAATAACTATTTTAAACAATAATTTAAATTTAAAAAAAAATAATTTAATAAAGAAAGTGGCTAAAAATAAACTTACCCTGCTTTAAAGTATTTAAAAATAATAAGCCTGTGGATAAAATGTATTAATTTTAATTAATTGACCACTTACCTTGTAAAAAGCAGGCCTTACACCTGCTTTTTAAATGTGTAAATCCTGCAGGCTTAACCTCGCGTGAAAACCTCCAAAAAAAAACTAACTTCAAGGCGCACGCGCAGCCTCTACTGCGCGCGCATTCGACCTCTGAACCCCTTCGTTCAGAGGATCGGAAGTGCCGGTTTCCCACGCACGCGCAGTTCATGCAGGAAACCCGCACTTCCATTTGGCCTACGGGTGAGTACCCCGTGTGTACTCACCCGTGGAGAGCTGAATTTCTGGGCCAGAGTCTCCACAGTGAGACCCAGACTCAACTGTCTATATACAGAGTCTCCACAGTGAGGCCCAGACTCACCTGAATATATACAGAGTTCACAAAGTGAGGCCCAGACTCACCTGTCTATATACAGAGTCTCCACAGTGAGGCCCAGACTCACCTGTCTATATACAGAGTCTCCAAAGTGAGTCACAGACTCACCTGTCTATATACAGACACTCCAAAGTGAGTCCCAGACTCATCTGTCTATAAATAGAGTCTCCACAGTAGGTCCCAGACTCACCTGTCTATATACAGTCTCCGCAATGAGTCGCAGACTCCCCTGCCTATATACAGAGTCTCCACAGTGAGTCCCAGACACACCTGTATATATACAGAGTCCCTGCAATGAGTAACAGACTCACCTGCCTATATACAGAGTCTCCATAGTGTGTCCCAGACTCACCTGTCTATATACAGAGTCTCCAAATTCAGTCCCAGACTCACCTGTCTACATACAGAGTCTCCACATTGAGTCCTACAGAGTCTCCACAGTGAGTCCTACGGAGTCTCCACAGTGAGTCCCAGACTCAGCTGTCTATATACGGAGTCTCCACAGTGAGTCTGAGACGCACCTGTCTATATACAGAGGGGGAAAAATTCAGTATCGCCCCGTTTGGGGCGCCATTAGCGACCGTGCACAAAGTTTAGCACCTGGCGCCAATTATCGCCTCCGACGGCAAACTTGGCTTTTATCGCAGAGGTGATTGGAGTGCTAAATCAGACGCTACACACCTCTCAAGGCGCTAACACCAAGGAGCGAGGCACTACCTCAGAGCGCTGGCGAAGCTCATGTGATGTCAGTCAGCAATGGAACACAGACACACTGGCGCCGGCCAGTTCTTAAAGGGGAGGTCTGATGAAAGTTTATTGACCTGAAACGTTAACTCTGTTTCTCTCTTCACAGATGCTGCTTGACCTGCTGAGTTTCTCCAGCATTTTTTTGTTTTTATCTTAAAGCGGAGGGTTGATTTTGCACTCCATCCACATCCTGCTCATTGCAGCCTTGAATCTCGGCCTGGAAAGACCTGTACATCAAATCTGCTGGAGAGAACACTGGAGAGACCCAAGGAAAGAGCTCAGGGTGCAGCCCCCACAGTCTCTTCTAAATAGATACAAGGAAGGGCAATTCAAAATGAACCTGCAAAATGCTGCTCAGCGTGCAAAACTCCTTCACACAGCGTTGAATACATAGAAACATAGAAGCTAGGAGCAGGAGCAGGCCATTCGGCCTTTCGAGCCTGCTCCGCCATTCAACGAGATCATGGCTGATCATCCAAACCCTAGCACCCGGTCCCTACACCGACAGCCATCCCACCCAAGCCCTATCCCCGTAACCCCATGTATTTAATCCCCCCTAACACTAAGGGTCAATTTATCATGGCCAATCAACCTAACCCGCACATCTTTGGACTGTGGGAGGAAACCGGAGCACCCGGAGAAAACCCACACAAACAAGGGGAGAATGTGCAAACAGCACGGTGGCATAGTGGTTAGCACTGTTGCCTCACAGCGCCAGGGACCTGGGTTCAAATCCGGCCTCGGGTGACTGTCTGTGTGGAGTTTGCACATTCTCCCTGTGTTTGCGTGGGTTTTCTCCGGGTGCTCCGGTTTCCTCCCACAGTCCAAAGATGTGCGGGTTAGGTTGATTGGCCATGATAAAAAAATTGGCCCTTAGTGTTAGGGGGGATTAAATACGTGGGGTTACGGGGTTACGGGGATAGAGCTTGGGTGGGATGGCTGTCGGTGTAGGGACCGGGTGCTAGGGTTTGGATGATCAGCCATGATCTCGTTGAATAGCGAAGCAGGCTCGAAGGGCCGAATGGCCTACTGCTGCTCCTATCTTCTATGTTTCTATGTTTCCACACAGACAGTCACCCGAGGCCGGATTTGAACCTGGGTCCCTGGCGCTGTGAGGCAACAGTGCTAATCTCTCCAGAAGTCTCTCTCTCTCTCAGAATGCGTGGTGCAAAAATGTCACCAACAAAAGAAGTAAGGATGCAGTCGCCTTTAAATAGCGCTCCCCCAGTCCCTTCCTGATTGCAAAATTCTCCCCTCAACCTGTCATTGCTAGCGGCATGCGGTAAGGCAGGGTGCACAACTCAATATCCGGTCCGGGGCGCTACCGGGGCATTGCGCACTCGACTGACGTCACGATCTGGCGGCACAGGAGATCGTGGCGGTAATGTTTAGTGCCACCGCAAAATATCTAGATAATTTTGCGAGCGGCGCAACCATCAACGCGCCCGGGCGCTAGTTGCTTTGCGCCCCATTAGCACACTCTTAAGGCGCTAACAGGAGGCGCAAACAACTGAAATTTCCAGTCTCCATAGTGAGTCCCAGGCACACCTGACTATATACAGAGTTTCCACAGTGAATCCCAGACTCACCTATCTATATTCAGAGACGCCACAGTGAGAACCAGACGCACCTGTCTATATATAGAGTCTCCACAGTGAAACACAGACTCACCTGTCTATATACGAAGACTACACAGTGAGTCCCAGACAAACCTGACTATATACAGAATCTTCACAGTGAGGCCCAGACTCACAGGTATATACAGAGTCTCCACAGTGAGTCCCCGACTCATCTGTCTATATACACGGTCTCCAAAGTGAGTCCCAGACTCACCTATCTATATACAGAGTCTCCACAATGAGGTCCAGACTCACCTGTCTATATACAGTGTCTCCACAGTGAGTCCCATACTCACCTCCCTATATACAGAGTCTCCACAGTGAGTCCCAGACTCACCTCCCTATATACAGAGTCTCCACAGTGAGTCCCAGACTCACCCGTCTATATACAGAGTCTCCACAGTGAGTGTCAGACTCACCTGTCTATATACAGAGTCTCAAGAGTTAGTCCCAGACTCACCTGTCTATATACAGAGTCTCCACAGTGAGTCCCAGAATCACCTGTCTATATACAGAGTCTCCACAGTGAGTCCCAGACTCACCTCCCTATATACTGAGTCTCCACAGTGAGTCCCAGACTCACCCGTCTATATACAGAGTCTCCACAGTGAGTCCCAGAATCACCTGTCTATATACAGAGAATCCTCAGTGAGTCCTAGATTCACCTGTCTATATACAGAGTCTCCACATTGAGCCCAGACTCACCTGTCTATATACAGAGTCTCCACAGTGGGTCCCAGAAACATAGAAACATAGAAGATAGGAGCAGGAGTAGGCCATTCGGCCCTTCGAGCCTGCTCCGCCATTCAATGAGATCATGGCTGATCGTCCAAATTCAGAACCCTGTCCCTGCCTTCTCCCCGTATCCCTTGATCCCTTTAGCCTTAAGAAATATATCCAACTCTTTTTTGAATATACTTAATGAACTTGCCTCCACCGCCCTCTGTGGCAGAGAGTTCCACAGGTTCACCACTCTCTATATAGACTCACCTGTCTATATATAGAGTCTCCACAGTGAGTCCCAGACTCACCTGTCTATATACAGAGTCTCCACATTGAGGCCCAGACTCACCTGTCTATATACAGAGTCTCCAAAGTGAGTCCCCGACTCACCAGTCTATATATAGAGTCACCACAGTGAGTCCCAGACACACCTCTCTATATAAAGAACCTCCACAGTGAGTCCCAGACTCACCTGTCTATATACAGAGTCTCCACAGGGAGACCCAGACTCACCTGTCTCTAAACAGAGTCTCCAAATTCAGTCCCAGACTCAACTCTCTAAATGCAGAGTCTCCACAGTGAGTCCCAGACTCGCCTGTCTATATACAGAGTCTCCAAAGTGAGTCCCAGACACACATGTCTATATACAGAGTCTCCACAGTGAGTCCCAGACTCACCAGTCTACATACAGAGTCTCCACAGTGAGTCCCAGACTCACCTGTCTATTTTCAGTCTCCACAGTGAGTCCCAGACTCATCTGTCTAAATAAAGAGTCTCCACATTGAGTCCTACAGAGTCTCCACAGTGAGTCCTGCAGAGTATCTACAGTGAGTCCCAGACTCACCTGTCTATATACAGAGTCTCCACAGTGAGTCTCAGACTCACCTGTCTATATACGGAGTCTCTACAGTGAGTCTCAGACTCACCTGTCTATATACGGAGTCTCTACAGTGAGACCCAGACTCACCTGTCTCTAAACAGAGTCGCCACAGTGAGTCCCAGACTCACCTGTCTATATACAGAGTCTCCACAGTGAGTCTCAGACTCACCTGTCTATATACGGAGTCTCTACAGTGAGTCCCAGACTCAGCTGTCTATATACAGAGGGGGAAAAATTCAGTATCGCCCTGTTTGGGGCGCCATTAGCGACCGTGCACAAAGTTTAGCACCTGGCGCCAATTATCGCCTCCGACGGCAAACTTGGCTTTTATCGAGGAGGTGATTGGAGTGCTAAATCAGACGCTAGACACCTCTCAAGGCGCTAACGCCAAGGAGCGAGGCGCTGCCTCAGAGCGCTGGCGAAGCTCATGTGATGTCAGTCAGCAATGGAACACAGACACACTGGCGCCGGCCAGTTCTTAAAGGGGAGGTCTGATGAAAGTTCATCGACCTGAAACGTTAACTCTGTTTCTCTCTTCACAGATGCTGCTTGACCTGCTGAGTTTCTCCAGCATTTTTTTGTTTTTATCTTGAATCTCGGCCTGGAGAGACCTGTACATCAAATCTGCTGGAGAGAACAGTGGAGTGACCCAGGGAAAGAGCTCAGTGTGCAGCCTCCACAGTCTCTTCTAAATAGATACAAGGAAGGGCAAATCAAAATAAACCTTCAAAGTGCTGCTCAGTATGCAAAACTCCTTCACACAGCGTTGAATCTCTCCAGAAGTCTCTCTCTCTGTCTCTCAGAATGCGTGGTGCAAAAATGCCACCAACAAAAGAAGTCAGGATGTGGTTGCCTTTAAACAGTGCTCCCCCAGTCCCTTCCTGATTGCAAAATTCTCCACTCAACCTGTCATTGCTAGCGGCAGGCGGTAAGGCACGGGGCACCACTCAATATCCGGTCCGGGGCGCTACCGGGGCGTTGCGCACTTGACTGATGTCACGATCTGGCGGCGCAGGAGATCATGGCGGTAATGTTTAGTGCCACCGCAAAATATCTAGATAATTTTGCGAGCGGCGCAACCATCGTCGCGCCCGGGCGCTAGTTGCTTTGCACCCCATTTGCGCATTCTTAAGGCGCTAACAGGAGGCGCAAACAGCTGAATTTTTCCAGTCTCCATAGTCTGTCTATATACAGAGTCTCCCCTGTGAGTCCCAGACACACCTGACTATATACAGAGTTTCCACAGTCAATCCCAGACTCACCTATCTATATTCAGAGACTCCACAGTGAGAACCAGACGCACCTGTCTATATACAGAGTCTCCACAGTGAAACACAGATTCACCTGTCTATTTACAAAGACTACACAGTGAGTCCCAGACAAACCTGACTATATACAGAATCTTCACAGTGAGGCCCAGACTCACCTGTCTATATACAGAGTCTCCACAGTGAGTCCCAGACTCATCTGTCTATATACAGTGTCGCCACAGTGAGTTCCATACTCACCTGTCTATACACAGGGTCTCCACAGTGCTTCCCAGACCCACCTGTCTATATAGGGAGTCTCCACAGTGAGACTCAAACTCACCTGTCTATATACAGAGTCTCCACAGTGAGTCCCAGACTCACCTGTCTGAATACAGTGACTCCACAGTGAGTTCCAGACTCACCTGTCTATATACAGAGTCTCCACAGTGAGTGTCAGACTCACCTGTCCATATACAGAGTCTCCACAGTGAGTCCCAGGCTCACCTGTCTATATACAGATTCTCCACAGTGAGTACCAGTCTCACCGGTCAATACACAGAGTCTCCACAGTGAGTGTCAGACTCACCTGTCTGAATACAGAGGCTCCACAGTGAGTCCCAGACATACCTATATATGTACAGATTATCTATAGTGAGTCCCAGACTCATAGAGTCATAGAGTCATAGAGTTTTACAGCACAGAAAGAGGCCCTTCGGCCCATCGTGTCTGCGCCGCCCATCCATCCCTGTCCAGTCTAATCCCATTTTCCAGCATTTGGTCCATAGCCTTGTATGCAATGGCATTTCAAGTGCTCATCCAAATGCTTCTTGAATGTTGTGAGGGTTCCTGCCTCTACCACCCTTTCAGGCAGTGAGTTCCAGCTTCCAACCACCCTCTGGGTGAAAAAGTTCCTCCTCAAATCCCCCCTAAATCTCCTGCCCCTTACCCTGAATCTGTGCCCCCTTGTTATTGACCCCCCTACTAAGGGGAAAAGTTCCTCTTTATCTACCCTATCTATGCCCCTCATCATTTTGTACACCTCAATCAGGTCCCCCCTCAGCCTCCTTTGCTCCAAGGAAAACAACCCCAGCCTGTAGAGTCTCTCTTCATAGCTAAGGCGCTCCATCCCAGGTAACATCCTGGTGAATCTTCTCTGCACCCTCTCCAGAGCAATCACATCCTTCCTATAGTGAGGCGACCAGAACTGCACACAGTACTCCAGCTGTGGCCTCACCAGCGTTTTGTACAGCTCCATCATAACCTCCCTACTCTTATATTCTATGCCTCTGCTAATGAAGGCAAGTATCCCATATGCCTTTTTAACCACCTTATCTACCTGCTCCGCTGCCTTCAGGGATCTATGTACATGTACACCAAGGTCCCTCTGACCCTCTGTACTTCCTAGGGCCCTACCATCCATTGTGTATTCCCTTGCCTTATTTGACCGTCCAAAATGCATCACCTCGCATTTTTCCGGGTTAAATTCCATTTGCCACTTTTCCGCCCATCTGACCAACCCGTTAATATCGTCCTGTAGCCTGAGACTTTCCTCCTCGCAATTTACCACCCCACCAATTTTTGTGTCATCCGCGAACTTACTGATCATACCCTTTACATTCTCATCCAAATCGTTAATGTAGATCACAAACAGCAAGGGACCCAGCACCGATCCCTGAGGTACCCCACTGGACACAGGCTTCCAGTCACAAAAGCAACCTTCGACCATCACCCTCTGCCTCCTGCCACTCAGCCAGTTTAGGATCCAACGCGCCAAGGCCCCCTGGATCCCATGGGCTCTTACCTTCTTGACCAGTCTCCTATGCGGGACTTTGTCAAAAGCTTTACTGAAGTCCATGTAAACCACATCCACAGCATTTCCCTCATCTACACAGCTAGTCACCCCCTCGAAAAATTCAATCAGATTGGTCAGACATGATTTACCCTTGACAAAGCCATGCTGACTATCCCCGATTAATCCTTGCCTCTCCAAGTGGAGACTAATTCTGTCCCTCAGAATTTTTTCCAATAATTTCCCTACCACAGATGTTAGGCTCACTGGCCTGTAATTCCCTGGTTTATCCCTGCTACCCTTCTTGAATAATGGTACTACGTTAGCTGTTCTCCAGTCCTCTGGTACATCCCCTGTGGCCAGAGAGGTTCTGAAAATTTGTGTCAGAGCCCCCGCAATCTCCTCCCTTGCCTCACACAACAGCCTGGGATACATCTCGTCCGGGCCTGGGGATTTATCCACTTTTTGGCCTGCTAAAACCGCTAGTACCTCCTCCCTCTCGATGCTAATATGTTCAAGTATGTCACAGTCCCCTTGCCCGATTTCTATGCCTACATCATCTTTCTCCACAGTGAACACGGAGGCAAAAAATTCATTTAAAACCCCACCTACTTCTTCTGGCTCTACACACAGCTTGCCACTTTGGTCCCTAATGGGCCCTACCCTTTCCCTGGTTATCCTCTTGCCCTTAATATACTTATAAAACATCTTAGGATTTTCCTTTATCTTGCTCGCCAGTGTTATTTCATGGCCCCTCCTCGCCCTCCTAATTTCCTTTTTAAGTATGCCCCTGCACCTCTTATACTCCTCTAGGGCTTCCACCGTCTTTTGTCTTTTGTAACTGCCAAAAGCCCCCCTTTTTTTCCTAATGCATTTTTGTATGTCCTTTGTCATCCAAGGTTCCCTTTGCTTGTTGGTCCCACCCTTGACCCTTACAGGAACATGTTGGTGTTGTACTCTCTCTATTTCCCTTCTGAAAGCCTCCCACTGTTTTGATGTGGATTTTCCTATAAGTAGCTGCTCCCAGTCCACTTTGGCCAGATCCTGTCTTATCTTATTAAAATCTGCCTTCCCCCAATTTAGAACCCTTATTTCCGGGCCGTCTTTGTCTTTTTCCATGACCACCTTAAATCTCACCGAATTGTGGTCACTATCGCCAAAATGCTCTCCTACAGACACGTCCACCACCTGCCCGTCTCCATTCCCTAGAATTAGGTCCAGCACCGCTCCCTCTCTTGTAGGACCTTCTACATGTTGGCTCAAAAAGCTTTCCTGAATGCACTTTAAGAATTTTTCACCCTCCAAGCCTTTCACACTCTGACTATCCCAATTTATATTGGGGAAGTTGAAATCCCCCACTATTATTACCCTATTATTTTCGCACTTCTCTGAGATTTGCCTGCATATCTGTTCCTCTATCTCCCCCTGGCTGTTTGGGGGCCTATAGTACACTCCCAGCAAGGTGCTTGCCCCCTTTTTGTTTTTAAGTTCTACCCATATGGCCTCATTAGAGGAACCCGCTAATATATCATCCCTCCTTACAGCAGTAATAGACTCCTTAATTAATATTGCAACACCCCCTCCCCTTTTACCCCCCCCTCTGTCTCGCCTGAAGATTCTATACCCCGGAATATTCAGCTGCCAGTCCTGACCCTCCCTCAACCATGTCTCCGTGATAGCCACAATATCGTACTCCCATGTGTTCATCAACAACTTCAGTTCATCCACCTTATTTGCAAGACTCCTTGCATTAAAATAAATGCATTCCAGCCCTGCCATATTCCCTTTTGCCTTCACATCGTTGCTCTGCCTTCCCTGCTGACTTGTTTTTTCCTCCGTATTTGGCTGTACCTCACCCCCTACTATAGCTCCACTCTGTATCCCATCCCCCTGCCGAGTTAGTTTAAACCCCCCCCAGCAGTGCTAGCAAACCTCCCCGCAAGGATATTGGTTCCCCTCTGGTTCAGGTGTAAACCGTCCGACTTGTACAAGTCCCACCTGCCCCAGAAGCAGTCCCAGTGATCCAGGAAACTAAAGCCCTCCCTCCTGCACCATCCCTTCAGCCACGCATTCATCTGTTCTATCCTCCTATTCCTATACTCACTAGCACGTGGCACCGGGAGTAATCCAGAGATTACAACCTTTGAGGTCCTGCTCCTTAACCCTGCCCCTAGCTCCCTAAATTCTTGCTGCAGGACCTCATCCCTCTTTTTACCTATGTCGTTGGTACCAATGTGGACCACGACCTCCGGCTGTTCACCCTCCCCCTCCAGAATGCCCTGCAGCCGCTCAGTGACATCCTTGACCCTGGCACCAGGGAGGCAACAAACCATCCTGGATTCACGTCTACGGCCACAGAAACGCCTATCCGTTCCCCTTACTATAGAATCCCCTACCACTATTGCTCTCCCACTCTTTTCCCTCCCCTCCTGGGCAGCAGGAGTGCCCCCAGTGCCAGGAAGCTGGCTGCTGCTGCCTACCCCTGGTGGGTCATCCCCCCCAACAGTATCCAAAATGGTATACCTGTTTGAGAGGGGAATGGCCACAGGAGTTTTCTGCATTACCTGCCTACTTCTATTGCTCCGCCTGATGGTCACCCCTTTCCTTTCTTCCTGTGTAGCCCTTCCCTGCGGTGTGACCAACTCACTAAACGTGCTATCCACCAACTTCTCAGCCTCGTGAATGCTCCACAACCCATCCACCCGCAGCTCCAGCTCCTCAACGCGGTCTGTTAAAAGCTGCAGATGGATGCATTTCCTGCACACGTAGTCATCAGGCGCAGTGCCCCTGAATTCCCACTATATATACAGTCTCCAGATTGAGACACAGACTCACCTGTCTCTATATAGATTCTCCAAATTGAGTCAAGACTCATCTGTCTATATACAGAGTCTCCACAGTGAGTCCCACACACACCTTTCTATATACAGAGTCTCCACAGTGAGTGTTAGACTCAGCTGTCCAGATACAGAGTCTCCATAGTGAGTCCCAGACTCACCTGACTATAAACAGTGTCTCCACAGTGAGTCCCAGACTCACCTGTCTATATACAGATTCTCCACAGTGAGAACAAGTCTCACCGGTCAATATACAGAGTCTCCACAGTGAGTGTCAGACTCACCTGTCCATAGAGAGTCTCCAGAGTGTGTCCCAGACTCACCTCTCTATATACAGATTCTCCATCGTGAGTCCCAGACTCACCTATCTATATATATAAAATAGCTAAATAACAACAGAAAATGCTGGAAAAACTCAGCAGGTCAGGCAACATCCGTGGAGAGAAATGAGTTGACGTTTCGGGTTGGACCCTTCTTCAAAACTGGAAAGAAAAGAAACTACATCGGAGGCAGGGCTGTGATCGGACAAAAGAATAAAAGAAACAAAAGAAGTAAAAGAGATTAGAAGCTAGACGAGATGGTAATAGGCTGGGATTAGGTGTAAAGTGTACTGGCAGGGCAAAAGATAGCTGCCAGGTGTGAGAGAGAAACAAAAGGAAAGGGGGGGGGGAAAAGGAGTGGAACAATTACAAGAGAAAATGAAATGGGGGCCGAGCTCGGGTTCATTGCGCGTGCGGGCGGGGCCATCCTAGATTTGAGTGACATGATGATTAACCAATCCTACAGTTCAGTGACCTGACCTGCGTGTGTGGGCGGGCCTAATCCTTCTGAGCTGAGGTGAGTGGCTGCCATCTTGATTACTAACTCTTCATTTCTTTTTCCCACTTTCTGCATGTTTATTTTCAAGTCTAGATTTCCAGCAAAAAAAAAGTTGCTTTTCAAACACAATTAAATTGTTTTTTAAAAAACTTAATTAATTTGTTACTATTTTCTCTAACCTCATTCATTTTCCTACCTTTCACTGTTTTTGTAGGCCTTGAAGCCTGGGCCTCTCCTGCCCAGCCACGTCCGAGCTAGGCACCTCCCGTACCGCTCAACAAGCGGCCCGCGATCGCCGCCATCTTTGTAAAGGCTGGAGGGGTGGGCCTGAGCCAAGCGTAGCCACCGCTGCAATCTTAATAAAGGCTGGTGGGGCGGGAGTCAGCGGCTGCGCGTCAATGTCGGCCCCGACCACAGCTAAGGTGAGTCCGGCCAGGCCTCACGCGCTAGGCCGCGCACCGGCCAGCCCTAAGGCGCTGATCTGCGGAGGGGGAGGGAGGGAGGGAGAGGAGAGGGGGGAGGGAGGGAGGGAGAGGAGAGGGGGGATGGAGGGAGGGAGAGGAGAGGAGGGGGAGGGAGGGAGGGAGAGGAGAGAGGGAGGGAGGGAGGGAGAGGAGAGGGGGAGGGAGGGAGAGGAGAGGGGGAGGGAGGGAGAGGAGAGGGGGAGGGAGGGAGAGAGCTAAGGTGAGTCCGGCTAGGCCTCACGCACTAGGCCGCGTACCAGCCGGCCAGCCCTGATGCGCTGATCCACGGGGGGGGGGAGGGAGGGAGAGGAGGAGGGGGAGGGAGAGGGGGGAGAGGAGGGAGGGAGAGGGGGGAGAGGAGGGAGGGAGAGGGGGAGGGAGAGGAGGGAGGAGAGGGGGGGGGAGAGGAGAGAGGGAGAGGAGGGAGGGAGAGAGGGGAGAGGGGGGGAGGGAGAGGGGAGGGGGGGAGGGGGAGGGAGGGAGGAGAGGGGGAGGGAGGGAGGAGAGGGAGGGAGGGAGAGGGAGGGAGGGGGAGGGAGGAGCGGGAGGGAGGGTGACGAGAGGGGGAGGGAAGGTGGGGAGAGGACAGGAGGGGAGAGGGGGAGGCAGGGGAGGGAGGGAGAGAGAGTAAAGCAGGGAGAGACGGGGAGGGAGAGAGAGAGGGTGAGGGAGGGAAAGAGTGAGGGATGGGACAGGGAGGGAGTGCTTACCTTCTTCCTTCCTTCCTTCACAGGGGCCCATCGGGGCAGCCCTCAGTCACTCCTTCCTCTTATGTTCATTAATAACTAGACATTCTTATTATGAACACAGCTAGCTTCTAGCCAGTCATTTATTCAGTACACGTTCTCTAGGTACAGTATCTGTAGAGATGCAGCATGTGTGCTCCTGTGTGCAGGCTGCCATCTTGACTGCTGCCTTGTGGGTAGCCTAGTGCCTCATGGGTAATGTAGTCTTAAACACATACAGCTGGGTAGTGTAGTCGTAATACATACAGCTAAATACAGCTCTACGGCTCCACCTAGTGTCCACTATAGAATGACATGTTATTGATCATTCAC